>NC_052123.1:3570528-3587971 GCF_012273895.1 Zerene cesonia | reverse complement strand
CGCCCCCGAAATCCCCTATATACTAAATTTCATGAAAATCGTTGGAGCCGATTCCGAGATTCCAATTATATATATATACAAGAAATGCTCGTTTAAAGATAAAGATATAAGATAAGATATTAATGTAGTCAAAGGATTACACAGTGTGTGAATCCTACTAATATCCTACTAATTATAAATGCGAGGGTTTGTAAGGATGTGAGTGTGTGTGTTTTTTTTGCTCTTTGACGCAAAAACCACCGAAAACCGATTCCAATGAAATTTGGTACATAGATAGCTGGACAACTGGAATAACATAAAGGCAAATTTTTATCCTGATATTCCTAAGGGATACGCACCTACGCAGGTGAAATCGCGAGGCGCAACTAGTAGGTTTATAAAATGGGAACAGTTTATAAAATCAACAAGATCAGACATAACAATAACTAACCATTATCAACCGCTAAAAACACGAAAACAATCAGGACTAGAATTACTAATTACTAGGAACGATCTCCAAACGAACGAGGCCGCCAAGAATAAAAAATAAATATTGAAAAAAAAAATAAAAAATCATTTATTGAACAAATTATAAATCACATACAACAAGAAACCCAGACTCCTAATTTAGCTTTCGCATATAGAATCCAATAAGAGTTTATAGTATAGATGCATGGATAGAGCTAGTTAGGCCATCGTTTCCTCTGACAAGGCCTCAATTATCCGCTAATTACGATAATCAATCTTCTTAACAGCCAATTGGTTCGAAAAACAAAAGCTCATTTTATCTCGCCTCACAATTAGGGCTTTTCGTTATATATTTAATTCCGGTTATTCAAAAACGTGGTATGTGGAAGTAATAAATATTAGTTATGTTTTCAGTCAGTATCGATTCTTTTTAGGTTTAGGATTTGATTTGACATTTTTATCAACACGATTTTATTAGCTACTAGCTGCGCCCCGCGGTTTCACCCGCGTAAGTCCGTATCCCGTAGGAATGTCGGTATAAAAAGTTGCCTATATTTTATTTCAGTTGTCCAGCTGTCTACGTACCAAATTTCATTGCAATCGGTTCAGTAGTTTTTGCGTGAAATAGCAACAAACTCACACACATCCTTACAAACTTTCGCATTTATAACATTAGCAGGATAGGATAGCATAAGTTTATATGCCTGACTTTATAAGACTCAATATCAACCCATTTTAAACGGACAGACTTAATTCAAACTTTGTGCACTTATCAAGGAGCGGTGGCAGTACAATAATTTCATGATATTATCTTATTATCCTGATTAGGATCGCCAGGATTCAATGTTTCCATACGTTTAATCTATATAAGAGCAAATTGTGAGGCCATGTAGTTTATTTAAGTATATCTATAATTTTATATAGATAGTATACTAAGTCAGACGTCTATTAAACTCATAAAATATTGGCACTAGGTCTTAATTACATAAGAACTTCATACATTCTAACAATGATTATAAATTTAAATCTCAACGAATCAATTTTATCATATCGATATAGTGACCGTTAATGACACGTGATACAAATTCAAATGAACTTAAATCGTTCATTTATTCAACGAAACTTCCCTTAAAACTACAGTTTAAAAATTTATCCAATAATCTTTATTATAAATATTATTTTTTTATATTAGTTGGAAGGCCACAAACCCGTATCCTTATCTTCACCCCTCTCAGTCCATTCCTTTATTCTTGTCATCAATCCTTTCCCTATCCCTTCCCTCTTAAAAGCGGGAAACGCATTTGCAAACGGCCTACCTTTGCAAATTTTAATATACAGTGATCGTTAACCATCAGGTGAACCACTGCTTTTGCCCACTGAAGCATAAAAAAAGATAAAAGGGGACTATGTTAACACGAAGTTTTAATTTAATCTTTCTTATCCGTCCTCTGTAATAATCGACCTTTTGCATTAAGTTCCTGGTAGTTTCTACTATCGTGCTTGACTTTTTAAGCGCACTCAAGGGATCGTGTAGCATTAAGATAAGACTTATCACTCATCTTCGGTTTCCAGGGAAGGTAGCATCTTGGATTTAAGATGGAGTCAGTTATTGCTATAGGGAATTTTCATTTTATTGCGTGGAAGCTATATGTAATTAAAGCCGATAATGACGTAAAATTTTCATTTATTATTTTTATATTTACATACTTTTTTTTATTGTCATTTTAATTTATTATTATACAAATTTTCCGGGATGTTTAATGAAATTTATAGCAATCGGAAAAAGTTGGTCACAAATGAATCAATTGGTGTGTCTTTATGAAATAAAAGGATATCCCCAAATGTGCTACAGATAAAAATGAATTATGATAACGAATGGGAGAATTTAATTAATTGGTTTTATATATACGATTTTATGTATATATATGCATTCGAACATAGGTAAAAAAATATTATATTATTTGCAAATATTTTTAATCCACCATTTTTGTTTTAGTTAATACCTCTGTTGGGCCAGCTAAGTAAAAATATTCTGCTAATTTCTTTGTAAATGCAATTAAGTTAAAATATTTATGTATGCACAACCATTGTTCATGCTAAAAACTATCGTTTATATAAGGATTACGCTAATTAGTGCAGCAATGTTCTAAACGTATTTTACTAACGACTAAAATACCACTTACGGTTGCAAATTATTCAAAAATAAACATATATTTTACTCTAAATCCGATATTCTCCTATATGTAAGGTTGTTTAAGGCCATACTAGAAAAGTTTTTTTTATTCGTGTGTGACGACAGCTGTCACTTGTCAAATGTTGATTGAAGATGGCGCCAAAAATTCGGCGGCAATTATTGCATGAAAGAGATAGAAACATATTAAAACATTAGTGTAAAAAAAGGATAACCAACTAGTTTAATTATTCTCGAGTGTTTCTCATTCTGTAATATTATATCAATATAATATTTGAATACATAGACCTCAAAACAAAGCCTGTTTATTTTACACTAATATCTGTCCAAGTAAAACATAGTAGGCTATATACATAGGCTATGTAGTTGTCCCTTATAATGTGCTTACATCTCAAATCCCAAATGTCGCTTTAACACACATAGAATTTATCAAACATAATCGTCCTTGTAATCCATAATACATTAGATAAGTACCGCCGGTTCTACAAGGCGTATAAAATTTAAGCAGGTTTTACACTGGCTGTATAATTCTTGGGATAGAGTGGTCATTGTAAGCTTAATTATTACTTTCTCTCTATTCAGTAGGCTTTAGGACGTTTTTGACGATTTTAGTTTGTTTCTTTTTGGAATTCTAAATTATTGATTAATTTGGGCCATACTTTCGCGCTATCTAGGGACGTGTAGTGTGTGACAGCTCTTAAATAAATGACATCATATATTGACTAATCTATAAATGGATGGCTTCGCCAGATATATCGCATTCTTAGCGCGCGTCAGAGTGTTAACCTGACGCTCTGCTGTGACGCCGAATTGTGTTGTTTTACGCGTCCATTGCTTTGTCGCATAGAACGCGTACTTGGCGCAGTTCTCAAAGGTTCTCATATCGTAGCGTATATTTTCTCTAAGTTCTTAAAACCGTCTTCCCTCACGGTCTTATGTTTTTCATAAAATATCGTGTACAATTACAGGTATACTTTCACAATTCCTAACATAATTTCATAATCGCGTGATTACAAACACATTTAAGTGGTATGCGGCAAATATTAGAAGGTTAAATAGCTGAGTTTGTATTATTCATTTATTAATGGAAGGTCGGAATCTACCCTGATAATAGAAAGCTGAATAGTTTGTTTGTTTGGACGCGCTAGTCCTAGGCACTACTGGAGCGATTTAGAAAATTCTTTCACCGTTTGATAGATACATGATCCTTATACTATGTATAAGGGGCGAACCGGGGCAGACCGCTATTGTAGGATGAAATTTAAACACCATAATGACTCCTTTCGTAAACTATTTATTAATAATATCGATATTAAATACAAAAAAATGTAAATCAGATAGTCTTAATAGGAATGTTTCAAAACTCTTTTAAAAAAAAAAATACTGATATCTTCGTGCTTATAATTTTTTTGTTATATTGTATTAAGGTTTATAATTGTGATTATAACTGTACAATGTGATATATTTAAATATACTTGAAACATAATACCCGGTCTTTAGAAAAATCCACGACGTAAAAAATTATGTAGTCAACACGAGCAACGCCTGGTTGGAAAGCTAATAATCAATGTAATGAATAATATAGTTTTCACTAAAAGCTTATGTTTAAGTGTTATAATATAACATGTAACTTGAGCTGATCCAAACTTAATTCCCAAGTTGGATGATTAAGTTGTTATTACTTCGTAATAACACGTATTACCGGCATTATATAATTTACAATGTAGCATTACGGATTGTCGCAAATGATTACGAAATCGTATCCTGAAGGATTTTTCTCATTACGCTCAAAATTAGGGTTGCCACTCGTACTTTATAATAAGTATTGTACGTTATTTCAGGTGATTGTAGATACTCTATACTTTATTAACAATAAAGTACACGAAAATACTTTATTTCACATGATTTTATTTCTTTGGGATTTCAAAAAGTTTAGTCGTAAGTCTTTTTTCGATAATTTTACGAATGGACTTCGCCACTCGACAGCGCTACATCACTAAATCACTCGTTTTTAACAATAAAAAAATGCTTTTAAATATAATAATAAAGAAAAATAAATTGTGCTTTATTATGAACCTATGTGCTTTTTGTTTCTTACCTATAATAAGCAATGTACTTTAATTGCAAAACAAAGGTGGCAACCCTACTCAAAACAGACCCACGTATTACATAACACATTTAAACTATGTTTATTAACAACTAGCATAAGACAAGCATACATTCTGATGTATGCTGCACACAGATTTCGCATCATCATCATCATCAGTTTTTGACTCTCCACTGATGGATTTAGGTCTTTAGTGTGAATATATGTCATGTACTCAACCTTTTGGATTGTAGCAGGGAAACAACTTTCTCACTTTTATTCCTCCAATCAGAAGGAGAAAAAAGATACAATCTATAACACAGCAACTTACAGGTTTTAAAGACAATCAATTAATTTGAGAATTCATTAAAACATATTAACGTAAACAATGATTAAAATGAATTGAATTCGATATAGACCCTTACATTTAAAATCGCTAAGACACAGTTTGTGTAATATGTACCTGTGATATATACACTAAAATAGTATGTGTTAGCCCCAGGCCTTTCCTAAGGCACTCCTCTGAGCCCGGTTTTTGGCTCTTCGTTGCCAATTGAGACCTTACGAATGTCGTCACTCCATCAGGTCGTCTTACGCTAGGTTTACCAAGACGCTGTCTGACGCAGACATATGCCCCATTGCCCCTTCAGCTTGCTAATTTCTTGAGATATTCGAAAAAGCCCAAATATAATAGAAACAATTAACAGCTAAATTGAAACTGTGAAAATGAACTTTTATGCAATTTAAATTAATAAACACTACCTGTCCGCCTGGCTTCGTCCGTGATACATCTTGTTACGTATAATCAATAAGCATTCATCTCTCTAATAGTGGAAGAGATAGGACCAGTAGTTATTGTGTGACAAGTGAACTATATTATATCTATTAATAAACGTAGGACTAGCTGATACCTGCGGCTTCACTCGCGTGGTATCCGGCTAAAACGTACATTATATGTTAATCCAATCTATCTCTATACCAAATTTCATACATATGAATAGCCGGAGACCCATATCCTTTTCCTTACCCTTCCCAGTCCTTTCCTTTATTCCTCTCGTCCCTCCTTTCCTAATCCCTTCCCAAAACAAAGTCGGCAATCCACTAGAGGCGTAAGATCTGCAATTGATCTAATGCTTCTCCAAATGTTCATGGGCGGTGGTAGCGCTTACCATCAGCCGACCCACCAGCTCCATTGCCGTGGATGACATAAAAAAATGATCCAAAGAGGTTTGTGTGTTACAGAGTAACAGACAACCATACATTCTTACAAACATTTACGTTTATAATATTTGTGAGACTAAAATAATATAAACACAGAATAAAAATATATTTTGCAGTGTATGTCACGGATGTCCGTTCAATTTATTACGTAAACACAAAAGATTATCAGGAAGGTAATTGCGTATAATTAAAATATATAATACTTTTTGATTATTAATTAAAACGTTCGATCATTTACTTGAATGTGCTGTTACTGGTATTTATAAATACCGTGTATACCAGCAGATGCTCTTAAGAATATGAAAGCGTTTTAAATTGAATTTTGTACGCGTTTTGTGCATGAAAAAAACGTAGAGGGAATTGAATCAAATCCATAGACACATATTATAAGCTATATAACCTACCTACAGAAAATCGACCAGTAAAAGAGATATACATTCCCCATATTCCAAGAGAAGATTATATCAGACTGACTTACGCAATTTTATTCTTAAATAAATCTCTATCTATTTTGGATTAGATTTTACATGACTTCAAAAATTGGAGGAGATTATTAATTTGAATATATTTCTTGTAGTATTTTCTTTAGTTTGATTTTACGCGAGTATTATACATTTAGAAATTAAAGACTTTTTAAAGGATTTTAAACGCGATCTATTCATTATACTATTAACCCAACGTTTCGAACACTTTACAGCCTCAGTCTTCCCGTGACCATGCTAGCTGTAGTGTTCGAAACGTCGGGTTAGTAATATAAAGAATAAAGCGTTTAAAATCCGTTAAAAATTTTATAATTTCTAAATATATTTGTTGTGTTTGTTACATCATAACTTTTAAATGGGTCATACGATTTATATAATCCTTTTTTTATTCGATAGCTAGTGCTTTCCATGTGATCCCACTTAAATTTGGTGTTGTTCTGACAATTTGAATAATTTGAAGGTTGTTTTTTTTGACGTCGTTTTAGATAATTTCTCATTGATATTTCGCTGCCCTTGGAGCCTAGTTTTCCAATACATGGACTATCCTACACAACTTTTAATATTAACCTCGTTGAAACAAACAGTCAATCTCACATGAAAAGCTTTTCATCATTCATTTTGGACAATAAATTTAAAATCTTGTCGGTTTGTTTTTTGTAAGGATACTGCAGAAGTTTAAACGACTTCAAATCAGGTTGATTAGATACTGAGCTAATGAGAGCCGTGTGTAGCTGTTGTTAAGTTTAAAACTACTTTTTTGTGTAATTAATGCGCAATAAATAGCCGAGTTATATAATAAGGAATTAAAAAAATGGCATGTAATTAATATTATTATCACACAGTTTTACTCGCGTTATAATTGGGCAAACTGTTACCTTTATAATGTTCTGGGTTATAATCTATCAACATATTAAGTTGTAGCTAAACCAGTTTAGCAGTTTGGTGTGAAAATGCATCAATGCGATTATATAATCATGATAGCACTTAATTTTATGATTGTATGTATATACTAAATTAATGAGGAGAAGTCAAAAAATTCAATACATTTAATATGATACTAATTTAATTAAATAAAATAGATTGTGTTTCTCAAAAAACATAGCTCTAATGTAATAAAATTAATTAATTTGTTAGAAATATATAATGATATTTTAAATATATAATATTATGTTATTGCAACACACACACAACCACGCAAAGTATATTTTATATTTTTAATAAGTTCAATAAGCCAAACGCGAATAAAAATTAACACAATAAGGCAAGCTTAGCAAAATACAAAGTAACGATTACAAGCGAAGGAAACAAAAGTTCAAAAACAAATTAGATCTACCAAAGAAGTTCGATCCAAACAATTTTAAGATTAAAACCTTTTTTGCGAGAGATTCTTTCTGAGTCTGTGCAATTTCTAAAATCTTCTTCGGTATCTCGGTCGACTGATCGTTTTTGCATCTTTCTAGTCTGAAACTGTAGCTAATGTGTAAATGATACCGCTCACAGTTTCAGTGGCTTCAGTTTGACTTTTAGGATACTTTAAGCTGTTAGAATAATTAAACAATGATATTTAAGCTGGAGAATAATATTGCGGACATCGCTTAAATAGCTTATGGCATATTAAACATAAAAAACACAACACTTGAAGTATTTAACGATGACAATTCAACATATTTAAATTCAGCATCTTCAAAGTCGATGAACGGATACAAAATGAATTATAAGACAGCTCCAAACTGATGATGATGAATAACCCAAGACTTTTTTTTTAACGTGAGGAAATCCTTCATGGATACCTTGCTACTTCGGGGGTAGTAGCAAAGGTTATGCCAGACTCTTACTGGCTAAAACCTCACGGTGGACTACTTCGGCGCAGGTAATGAGGGGGTACAAATAACCCAAGACTGCCCATAAAGATATTTTGTAAATTTTTCATGTAAGTAATTACTTTTATCTACTTTCATTACAAAACATACGCTATAAATTGAAATATTTAAAGTAAATTTGAAATGTTTAACCTTTACACATCTTAAATATCAATTAAAACAAAACAAATATGTACATGTTACATTTTTTGCGATGATATAATAATTTATATTAAATTTTTTATATATATTAAAATAAAAATTCCTTGTTGTAAGACTAATAATTCAACACATACATTAAACGTAAACCTCTTTCGCTGAGCATATGTAAACAACTAATTAAATTCAAACTCAAAACAATTATTCATTCAACTAGATTTCCCTTTTAAAGCGTTTTTTATAGAAAAACATTTTCCCATGAACAAATGCATCATCAATTGTGAAAATAAAGCATTCGGTTTACTGGAAACGGCCGCCTACAAGTGTTTAGGGTAAAGCTATTTAAGCCATGCCTCCCCAACGTTATTAAGCGAAGGCCACTCACATTTTTCTAGTAAACAATGTTGAAAACGCGAACTAAATAGGTCATTACCTGAAATTACAAACCATTTATTGTAACCAATCACACACACAGTTACATCAGCGGCGGTAACCACAAACCGAATTTTGTAAATTAAAGTACAATTAACGAATATATCACGTCAAAAATTCGTTAAAAGTCTAACACCAAGATCTAAAGCATGCCCGTACAACTAACTCAAACCTCCTTCTATCCTACTATCCTACTTCCTACTAATATTATAAATGCGAAAGTTTGTAAGGATGGATGTATGTGTATGTTTGTTACTCTTTCACGCAAAAACTGCTGAACCCATTGCAATGAATATTGGTACGTAGATAGCTGGACAACTGGAATAACATATAGGCAACTTTTTATCCCGCTATTCCTACGGGATACTAACTTACGAAACCGCGGGGCGCAGCTAGTATGAAAATACTGCAAAAGTATCTCAAACGAAGCAATATTAATTAGAGATGTTGTAATTTGGATAAATAAATATATAAAAATGTTCGAGTTACAACTGTTAAACGTAAAATTTATTAATAATCTTCCGTTGTTTTCATCTTTCCATCAACATAACAATATTATACAGATCTTATCACACTAATAATACAAATGTGAACGTTTGTTTGTTCGGATGTTTGTCCGTCAATCACGCTGAAACTACTGAACGGATTTTGATGAAATTTGGTGTACAAACAGGGTATGAGCTGACTTATATTTATATAATAGCGGGCAAACGAGTATATATATGGATGATAGGATACTTTTTATCCCGATTAAATGCTGCCTTGGGATAAAAAAGGAATGATGATATCCGGGCGAAGCCAGGATGACGTAAACAAAATCGCTAAATGTTTGGCTAAGCTGCTATAGCTCAAAAACGGCTTGACCAAAATTCATTCAGCATTCAGCAAAACATTTCTTAACGTTTTTGCTAAGACTAGACATATAAGAAATGTTATATACAGATACACCGTGCCACGAGCGAAGCCAGGGCGGACCGCAGTTATATATATATAAACGTTACTTTTTAGTATACGATCGTAAACATATCAAATCCTCTTAACATATATAACCTGTATCATATATTAGCAGAAAATATCATTCGTATTCAACAAAATCACAAAACAAAATTTCCACACGTGGAAACCTATTATGATATCGACATTTACATAAGATAAAAGTTACGTGCTTTCTTTGCTGTGTTATATAAGGTTTATATTTAGAATACATTAAATGTTTTTGAGATTTCTAATTGTCTATTAGTGGGTATATTTACGTCTCGCGTTACATTTGCCTGGATGAATATCTATTCATCCAGGCAAATGTAACTATGTACTAGATATCTATCTCGCAAAATTCACTTCTTAGTTTTATAGCATTTAAATGCTTTATAAATGAGAAATTTTGAAAGAATAGAAAAATATGATCACGAGGTGCGCGGAGACGCGGGTTTGAATCCATTTTAATGTTAAATTAAACAAAAGCCGCGTTCCATCGATACAATATTGTAATCATAGAAATAATGTTTCGTATTGGTTGTGATCGTTCTTAATCATCTCAATAGATGGCGTGGGGCGTCCCTTAGTCACATAAAACCGGAAGAGTAGAAGAAATTCTATGGCTGTTCACGGGTGGTCGAGAGGCTAGGCGATGTTACGGTTTGGCAAAAAGACGCGGGTTCCAATCCCACCTCGTGATCAAGAATTCTATTCTTTCAAAACTTCTCAAATATCTCACAGCCAATTATCTTAATCGGCAGAAGTTGCATGAATAAAAAATATCTCACAGCCCATTATCTCAATCAGACATTCAATTAGCATAGGCACTAAATTAAAGGCCCTTCTTCTAGCGGCCTGAATGATATTCCATTACATCAAATAGCTAGCGAATTCAAATTGAAATGGAGGTTAGGTTACTCATTACTTTTGTTGAATTATTTCAATAGTTAGTATATTTTTAGCATTGGATTTATGTGAAGGAAAATTTACTCTTTCAGTTGCAATTTTATAACTATAATGTTATTTGATTGCGTCTTTTCGTTTTATCCAGCTACTGAACCGGTGGTAAATGGTAAAACTATGTTATAACGATTCAAAAGTTCGTCAAGAAGAATTCTAATTGATCTAAAAGACAACTCAAATAATAAAATGAAGCGAAACATTTAGAAATTAAAACTTTTCAACGGATTTTAAACGCGATTTATTCATTGACTTGGTCAGTCTCCCCGTGACCACGCTCGCTGTAAAGTGTTCGAAACGTCGGGTTAATAATATAATGAATAAATCGCGTTTAAAATCCGTTGAAAAGTTTTTAATTTCTAAATGTATAATACTCGCGTGAAACCAAACACAAGAAAATACTATGAAGCGAAACACTCAAATATTCATCTTCCAATCGAAATCACTCCCAGCGTTTGTTATTTACAAAGAAAACACTTAAAAGATTAACGGTTATATTATTTTCGCTGTGCTATAAAACCCAATGAGAATAAATACTTCAACGGGGCAAAAAAACTTCAAATATAAATCAGTTAACATTGTTTAAACTATCATCTTACTCGCGTCTATTTAAAAGCGCCAAGAATAAAATAAAATGGCGGATAGGCAGAGAGACAGTTAGTTGAATACTCATCTAACCCATGTCAAATTGACATATGATGATGAGGGAAATCATGAACCGTCATCTTTTATATAAAGAATAGGCCATCTGAAGCACTCTGATGTTTTTGAACTTCGAATCCGAATTTTTCTATTGAAAATGTTCTGTGGAAATGACTCCAGGAAGCATTGTGTTTGTGTAGTTCTTAAATGTTAGTTAGATAAGAGTTTCATATAGCCGAAATAAATCGGCCATAAGTATAGTATATAATACTTACTAGTTAGTATGTATAAGTATAGTAAGCCACAGTTAACATAATACTATATTAATAGTAATATTTACTAAAGTATGACTTGGTATGGCTACTGAAAATTATTTTTATTGGCGCGTCATCTGTGGTATATGCTGAGTAATTATGCTTAAAGAAACCACAATTAATCTTAAACTTATAAGTTTACCCATAATTTTACCGACTTCCTTCAAGTAGGATGTTCTATGTGCGCCTGTAAATGAGTTTTTATCGGCGCTTGTTAATAAATGAACACACTTTTAAAAAAATACATGTGATCTCTCAGACTAGAACACATCAAAAGATACGTTTAGAGCAATAAAATACTATTTTTAACAACCACACATAAATATTTGGATTCAACGCATATTCGTTTTACGGTTCTGAAATTTAACATCGCTAACTGAGGTGGTGATTAACTATTACCATTGACTGGGAAAACTTGTATAGATTAGTTTGTTTCACTTCAAACGACTCACTGTAATTTAAATACCAGCTATTGCCCGCGGCTTCGCGCGTGTAAAACTCGGAGGAGTTTACTGTATCCTACTATCCTACTAATATTATAAATGCGAAAGTTTGTAAGGATGTGTGCGTGTTTGTTGCTCTTTCACGCAAAAACTACTTAACCGATTGCAATGAAATTCGGTACGTAGACAGCTGGACAACCGTAATAACATATGGGCCACTTTTTATCGCGTTATTCCTACGGGATACGGACTTACGCGGGTGAAAACTCGGGGCGCAGCAAGTGATCTTAAATGTATGAAGCTTCCACTTGAATCACTCTATTTATTAAAAAAACCCATGAAACTCTTTTGATTCTGTAATAATACGATACGCAATCAAAATCCAAACATATTACAGTGAGGTTTTATAGAAGTCTAATACCTTGATCACGAATTATCTGTTCACTTTTACATTTTCAACTTTATTATGAAGCACGAAGTCATTATCTGCTAAAGCAAAAGTTTAACTTTTTACAATGTTCGCGAGGTAGTTGGACATTCCTTTGCTATGTTGACAATAACGATGAGAATGTTTTCAAAGTCATAATAACTGAATTAACGCACCACTGCGGCTCAGTGGTGGACCTCATGCTAATAATCGAAGAAATAAATTGTTTTCATATTATAAATTATTATTTATGTAATATGTATTTATTATATTTATATTTATTATTTATATCTGAATAAATTGATATCTCTTTTCGGAACCAGACTTTCTGGTTTTAATCCCATGCGAAAACAAAATGATTATAACTTCCACTTATATTATAAATGTGAAAGTAACTATTCTGTGTGTTTGTCTCTACTTCCCGACTAAACCACTAATGCGACTTGGATGAAATTTGGTACAAAGATAACTGTAATCCGAGAAAGGATGTAGTTTTTACCAGAAATTCCAGAGAAACGGTTTTTATGCGGGGAACCACGATCTGCCTATTTTTTCTCTTGCCTACACGGTCGAAGCCGCATTCAAAAAGCTAGTAAAATAAAGCAATTATCTTAATTACTTCTCATCGAGTCGTCTCCTATTTCGGAAAGAAAATTCTTAATTGAAAACTGCTTCAATATAAAATGCGATATCAAGGCAAAGTACTCAAAACTTCATTATTTCATTGGAGTACAAAACACTACAACAACGTACTAACTATTTGTAACACTAATTGCGAAACACTATAACTACTACTTTCTACTTGTGTTTAGAAATAAGCTTACAATACGAGGATAGAAGCATACAAAATGAACGAGTTAAATCCTGCTAATATTATAAACGCGAAAGTTTGTAAGAATGTACGTATGTTTCATAAATAACTAGCTGTCCCGGCGAACTTCGTAACGCCATAGAATATTGTTTTGCAATTTTTTCCCCATCATTTTTACCTTTTAAATCTTCTCTAGACCTACACGGATATTTGAAGACCAAGATAAGATAAATCCGTTCAACCGTTCTCGAGTTTTAGTAAGACTAACGAACAGCGATTGATTTTTATATATAAGACAAGAAGACGATAACAAATAAATACCTTATTCTCACACAAATAGAAAAAGCGAACATACAAATACACAGAAAAGCAGTGCAACAGGCGGCCCAAACGATATCTTCCAGGCCTATAAGAAAAGTTTATGAAAGGAAAACTGTTTGATAATGCATAAGAATATACTAAACAATATAAATACGATGTTTGTTATTTCTATAAAGCAAAATATCGGATGTCTGAGATAGATGATTCTGTGGCTGCAAGAGATAAAGAGATAGATTCTATAATCTATGACATAGGCTACTTTATACTCGGGTTTCGGGTCACGCTACGGTCTATAGCTATTTTATTTAACAAACTTTATTCTAGAACAATTCTGAAAGTCTCTATTTGTATCTATGACTAGAAACAAAGTCTCTCATGGTTCTGATTAAATAACGACTTTAATGAGCAAATAAGGGTCGCTTGAGTATTGTGAAATATAATTGTTCATTGCTTAGCACAAATATATAAATTTTCAATTATATACATAATAATAAAATTAATAAAATAAGCTACAATTATTATATAATAAACTTATTTAACTCGTATGTTCTTATATAGAGTATACTAATAAAATATTTAATTTAGTAAATTAAGATAAACTCATTAATTTATTGTAAAACTCCTTGACAATGCATCCTAAAATTAAAATGGAAACAGCCCGTTTATAGTGGTTCAAAAACAAAGCTATAGGAGTCTTTTACATAAAAAAATACATCAGTTAATAACTAATTATATATCCTGAATCTATATTTTTGTAAATAAATTTAATTTATTTTAATACAAACACACTTGGTCGATGCCAATTAAAGGGTGTTTGTAACACACATGGTGGATTTAAGATGCGTATAAATTTATAATCTTCCTTAACGCACTAATCTTTTACGTTATAAAACAAGTAACCATCTACTCGATTATGCCATTAACATTGAATAAACTTTCGTCTCCGTCATAACAAAAACTAAAGTGCTACCAACTCTGAAAGCACTCAAATACAGTTGAGATTTATTAATCTGTGCCAAGGATCGGGGAAGATAAGGACATCCTGAAGTTTCTAGCACTTTCCCGATAACTGCGAGATGTATCTTACAATCTTTGTAATATAGAAGCAGCAAAAACTTCAAAAATAATGTTCTAGTAGAAATACTTTTTATTCGTCATGGCGGGCATCTGAGCTGGTGGTTCGCCTGATGGTAACTGATCACCGCAGCCCGTGAACATTCGCAGAGGTAGTGCCTCTGCGACTGCGCTACCCGCTTTTAAGAGGTAAGAGATAAGGTCAAGGATTGACAATGGAATAGTAGTTAAACTGGGAAGGGTGAAGTTAAAGAAAAGGATGGTGGTCCGCCTCGACTTCACTCAGTGAATTTTTGCAATCGGTCTAGTAATTTTTGTGTGAAAGTATAACAAACGTAAAGTCAAACAGAAATCTTCCCTTTATAATATTAGTTTAGAAGTAGATACTTTAAAATGCATTACACAGTAAATATATTTGATACGCAAGCAAAATAAAAACTTAATCCATTAACTCCAGAGTACATGTACCAATCGTATACTAGAATGTTTTCTCAAGAGGTGTGATGTCGCGGAGGAAATTCATTTTTCCTTTTGTGTACATACTCAAGTTTATCTCCCTTACACAGGCTTTCGTAAAGGTTGGCTTGCATTAGTATGCGATGACATTTTCTTATTTTGTAACGATGATTTGAGGTTGTTTTAAGAGGCACTAATCGTACTAAATAAATGTGAAAGTTTGTAAGGATGTGTGTGTGTTTGTTGCTCTTTCACGCAAAAACCACTAAACCGATTGCAATGAAATTTGGTACGTAGACAGCTGGACAACCGTAATAACATATAGGCCACTTTTTAACCCGATATTCCTACGGGATACGGACTTACGCGGGTGAAAACGCGGGGCGCAGCTCGTTAATTTATAAATTCAAAAGTAACTCCGTCTGTCTCTTTCACGCCAAAACCACTAAGTCGATTTAATGAAATTGAAAAAGAAAGAAGTGGTTTAAGTGTCTCAAAGAGACAGACACACAGAGTTACTAACTCATTTATAATGTTACGGACCCAACGCGGTTTCGTCCGTGGTACATATCCACTATACGTCTTAGTGGAGATGAAGGGTGGAATTTTTTTTGAAATCGGTCCAGTAGTTCGTTTGTGAAAACATTCCTTCATCTTTATAATATCAGTTCAGATTAGTCAAGATACATGCCTCTTACAAAGACAATCCAGATTGAACCAGATGACTGTCACATAGACCAGGACTAGCGTGCAGGATATAAATTGAATTTTCAATTTATCTGCTCATTATTCACATCACCACTGCTTGAAACGGTGAAGGAGAACATCGGAAAGTGACATGTCCAAGAATAAAAAGTTCGACCTCATGTGACACGTGCCAAACCCCACTTGACCAGCCTAGTGGATTATTGCTTGAACCCGCATAGGAGGCCTATGTCCCTACAGTTGGACCATATATGGGCTGATGATGAAAGACGGGATTACAATCTTCATCTTAATCCGTACTTATTATTATAAAGCTAAAGAGTTTGTTTGTTTGTTTGAACGCACTTATCTCAGGAAATACTGATTCGATTTGAAAAATTCTCTCAGTGTTAGAAAGCACATTTATTGTGGAAGGCTAAAAGGCTATATATGTACCACGGGCGAAGCCGGGGCGAACCGCTAGTTCGTATACGTGTGAAGACAGTACAAGCACAAAACATTCTCAGATAACTGTATACATTTCACGCATATCAAGCCAAGTTGGCGTAAACCCTTACATCGCACAGCTTTCTGAATATTATCACGTATTTTACTCAAAAGTTAGTTTTCATCTGAGAATGTCACACGAGACAATATTTTACAAGAGCTCGTCCTTTTAGCGTCTTAAAAAAAGTGAAGTCCCGTGTCCCCTAGTGGGGTATGGGGCAGATGATGTACATCCGTTTCACTGATCGATTTTCTTTAGGAACAAGTAGGTGATCAGCCTTCTGTGTCCTGCCAGACCGAGACATTTTTTTTTTGTGCGTCCCCACCGGGAATCGAACCCAGGACCCCTCGGTTCTACGCTCACGCGTTAACCACTGTACCAAGGAGACGGTCAAAGCGTCAGCGTCTTAAGATTGCTGTATATTATGAAATTACGTATGCATTGTGCATATAGTAGTATATTAAAGTTATCTTGCCAATTTTCCTTTATTTCTGGAGAAAGTTTTATGTAAGAGCTGATGGTAAGCGATCACCACCATTAACATTTGGAGTGGTCGCTGCGAATGCGTTACCCAGTTTGATGGGTTAAAGAATACGGAAAGGATTGGCGATGGGAGTAATGGAACGGCTCCCTCACTCTAGATCAAAACACTTAATTCGTGCAATTATTACACCCCGATCGCTTTTGAGGGTGTGGTAAATTCTCCTGAGTCAGCTGGCCCCATTTGTGCCGGAGCGTGGTCGACTTCCAAATAGCCAGCCGCCAACTCCGCAACTTGATAACTCAGAAATAATAAATTTCAACAAAAGAAATATGTCTGTTATATTTTGTTCGCGTACCTAAATCTTAACAAAAAACATGTAAAAATAATTTTGGGTATACCTAGTCTTGCCATAAATATTGTAATAAAGAAAAAAGAAAATTGTTAACTGCAAATAACATTTATTACTT
>NC_052123.1:3510786-3569528 GCF_012273895.1 Zerene cesonia | reverse complement strand
ACAGATTCGAAATTCAAATGTAATATTTTTTTATAATTAAGTGTAACAGTATTTATGGCCAGACTAAGTATAATAGGTAAGAATCTATCGATACACAGATAAAATATCGAATCTTTTCCGACCAAATTGAATTCCAAAGATTGGTTACTTGCCCCAATCTCTCTTAGGTTGGCACTTTCCGTTAAGACCGAAATACATCCAAAAAAGAACCCATTCTATACATTGGCTCCAGGATTTTAAGGTCAACAAACCTTTTACAAAGCTTCCTTTCCCTAAGGGTCACCTATATCTGAAATGTAAAAATAACATTCCTTTGTGCAAAATATCTCTATGATATTGTTTGATTTTATTCTCGAATGAATTGTTCGGGCTAATTTATCTTTGATATTGTTTATCTTTGATATCGCTTTAAACATACAGCCGAAGCTGTGATTTACATTGTTTGATATTATGTGTCTATTTGTATTCTTTATTTATATCTTGTTTGGCGTTATTATTTTCCTTATTTTTAAACGGAAGCAAATTCACAATTTATTCGCTTTACAAAAGATCTTCCTAAACTTGCGAGAGCTTAGGCTACCCCACTCATCCTACGGTATATGCTACTATTTCACGCCGACCTTCTGTGGGGGTGTGGTACTTCCCCGACACGAGCTGGCGCATGACAAAAGCGTGCTCGACTCCCACATTAAAAAACAATTCTATGTAATATGCATGCATTACGCGAACCAGAAATTAATAAAATCCTTTTAGCTGTTTTTATAACTTGAGTAACTAATTCGTTATAGAACGTATTCTTTCACATGTAATTCATGCTTTTACTTTTTACGTTTCTTCGAATGAATGACATTTGAAATATGTTGAAATATGTTCGAATGTGAAAATTTTTCCCGCAAAATGTAGGTACTTGAATTTTCTGCGAATTCGTCTTATGTCGTTTCAGTCAAATTCCTTTGTACATCGTTGTATTTGATATCGTGTATTTACCTACGGTATAGTAATTGCATTCTTTCTTTAAGTGTAACGTTATTGTATTGAAAGCTAAAGGGTAATACGAGGTTTTCAATCATAGATAGATATCAAAAATATCTGTATTCCATGTGTTGGTGAATTTATATCTATATATATATATATATATACAAGCCGTGGGTTTGATTGATGTGATTATTTTGAGTTTAACAGAAAATTGTTTTTATTTAGTTCCATTTTAGATACTGAAGAGTTGCGATCGTATCCTATTTTGTAAATATTTATTTATATTCACTATTGTGAAGATAAAAGGAAAACACATCGAATAGGAAATTACCACAGGTGAAGTCATAGCTTCACTACATATTATAAAACAAAGTCGCCTCCCCTGTTCCTATGTCTATATGTATGCTTAAATCTTTAAAACTATACGGATTGTGATAGGATTTTTTTAATAAATAGAGTGATTTGAGAAGGAAGTTTTATATGTATAGTAAATATCCATTAAACTACTCCAAATTAACACGTGATAAGCCGGGGGCAAAAGCTAGTATAGTATATAGTATTTTGTTCCAATCAATTCGTTTGTTAACTGTTAAGAGAGAAACGAAATAAAGCCTGTTAACAGAATGTGTATCAATTAAAATTGAATGGACCAATTAGATCTGAAAATATGTTGTATCTCAAAATATCGCCCGATATCAAAATGTCATATAAGTTTATTCCACGTGTATTATTATCCAGAAATTATTTTTTTTGTCATAGTTTTAATGAAAATACTAAATATTTATTCACTAGTTTATTAAAATAATTTTAAGATTGATTAAAATCATTATAAATACGAACACATAATGATGTAATTTAAACATAAAACAGAACCTCTTTCAAATGTTCTGAACTCAGAACTAGATCAAATTTAAGTAGGACCACATGGGAGGCACCAGCTTTTAAATAAGAAAGGAATTATAAAAATCGTCTCACCCAGTAAAAAGGTATGTGGTATCTAACACAAAATAGCTTTCTCCTTTTTTGCATTCGGTTGTAAAATTTAAAATCTCTATAAAAGCTCTTATAAAGCATTTCAATGCTATAAAACTAAAAAAAAAAAATAATAAAATCTCTTAACAAAGCAGTGTTTTATTTGCTTATCGATACATTTAAATGTTTTTATTCGTATAGCATCAAAATCATAAGATTTCTTATCTTTAAAATACATCCGGAGAGGTAAAATTCCTCGCTAAAGTCCATGACAAATGATATCCCTGTTCCCCCATAATATTCTATAATGACATGGACGGTTTGAAAAATGGCAACTATAAATAATTATAACGCATCCAATGATTATTGGCTCGAGAGCATATTATAATGCGCATATATTAGGAATAATATTATTAGCATGTCTTTAGAATTAATAATAATTAAAAAAAAAAAATTAAACCGCTTTAAAATTGTCAGATTCAGACAAAATAAAAAGGTGTCAAACGGAATATACAACAACTTTAAATAAAAAAGAATTGTAAAAAAAAACTTTTATTATATATTTTTTATAGTATTGGGTAGTTTACAGATACGTAATAGCTGCATTACACAAGCAACACTAAACGAAAAACACATCACTAATCAAAGCGCGCCAAAATCAGTGATAACTTTTAATTTCCACATTCAAACAGAAAAAGTCCAATGAAATAGGCCCTGTCAAAAAAAGCCAAACTTATTATAAGACGTTATTATAAGACACCGAGTTTTAAGTCGTAATAAAGCAATAAATTTAGCTTGGCACTGGCAAAGGTCTACGCCCGATTTCATTAAACAAAAAAGAGACAGTTGCGCAGGAAAAATAGCAGTCGTGACTTGAAACCCGATTGGGAGATCGTATTCGTAAATAAACGGAATGTTTTAGATACAATGATTTGAATTGAAATATGAGGAAGCGATGTCGTCTGTTTATATAAGTCAATCGTTTTTAATGGTATAATAAGAATGGCATAAAATAGTAACATCTGTATTATATGGTAAGTGGGGGAGCCGGAGGCCATCAAGATCTCACTTTACTCCTTTCCTTAACTCGTCTACTATTCTTAATATGAAAAGTATACAAAAACTATATCTTGCTTCCTATTTGATCTTTTAAAGACGAAACACAGTGCACTTTTGTCTCTGTCCTGTTTTTTCCTCTGTGTGTTAATTTTTCATTGTTTAATTATTTTTTGTATTTTATGTGGTCTTTTAATAAACTTCTAATCAATCAATCAATCAATCAATCAATCAATCAATCAATCAATCAATCAATCAATCAATCAATCAATCAATCAATCATCAATCGCCCTTCACAATCCATTCCCTTATTCCTGTCCTTACAGGAGATGAGATCGCTTACCATCAGGCAAATCACCAGCTCAGTTATAAAAATTTCTTTGTAAAAATTTCAAGCCCAGCACTTTCCGAGAATAGTTTCTCATCTCTGATTTATTACCCAATATTTCCCTACTAGAGTCATATACAAGCTCTCAATATGAAAATATTTGATTGCTTTGATCGAAAATATATTACGGGCCGTTTTTCCATGAGTTGCCCATAAAACGATATATATGGATCACACAATACTTGAGACATGTGAATTGTGCTTAATTCATAAGCGAAAGCTCTTTATACTTTTTCTTTATAATGCGGGTATTATATTACAAGTAATATAGGAGCAGTTGCGTAGTGGTGTGTCAGTCGGTCTTGTGCTTCAGAGCTGTACGGACGTCTCGAGGTAAACTAATTATTGTTTAAGGAAATACACTTTTGCATTAATGTACAGATGATTGTCTTATAATTACGTTTAAGTATATACAATTTTTAATTTAAACTAAAAAACCCAAATCCTTCTTCCTACTTCCTACCTTCTTAATATTATAAATGCGAAAGATTGTATGGATGTGTGTGTGTTTGTTGCTCTTTCACGCAAATACTACTGAACCGATTGCAATGAAATTTGGTACGTAGACAGCTGGACAACTGGAATAACATATAGGCAACTTTTTATCCCAATATTCCTACGGGATACGGACTTACGGGGATGAAACCGCGTGGCACAGCTAGTTTTAAATAAATGTTCTAAAATGTTTAGATTCGACGCTGTCTCTCTTGAATTGTTTAACGAAATCTGGTCGTCTATCATGGCCGACTTGGCAAAGCAAATGTTATTCTTTAATTTGCTCTGTTTTGTTAACTGAAGTTACAAAATTGAGGCGAAGTTATTGAATTCAAATAGTAAACATATATATTCGGATTTGAGTAGTGTTATTACAGAGATTCTTTTATTTCGATTTGAAATAAAATTGAAAAAATATACCTTTTGTATGATTAACACAAATTTAATAAAAATTATAATTTTGTGTGCTTTATTTGTGTATAGAATCCACAAAATCAGTTTCCAATTCTGTTATTTTTCAGTATTTTATCTGCTTAATATTTTCTATTAACTACATTTTTTTTTTTATGTCATAGTCGGCAATGGAGCTGGTGGGTCGCCTGATGGTGAGCGCTACCACCGCCCATGAACATTTGGAGAGGCGTAAGGTCAATTGCAGACCTTTCGCCTCTACAAATGGATTTCCGACTTTAATTGGGAAGGGAATGGGAAAGGATTGATGAGAGGAATAAAGGAAAGGATTGGGAATGGTAAGGAAAAGGATATGGGCCTCCGGCTCCCCCACTCACCGTACGAAACACAATAGCAAGCTATTATTTCACGCCGGTTTTCTGTGGGGGTGTGGTACTTCCCCGGTGCGAGCTGGCCCAATTCGTGCCGAAGCGTGCTCGACTTCCACAACATATTTAGACATTCCTCGTTAAAACACGAAAAACCTAAAGGAAATTATATACTCTATGAACAGTTAAAAAAGAAGTATTTCTCAAAAATAAACATAATTTAGTAGAGTATTAAGCAAGCCTCATAAATATACCTTATGAAAAAACTTCCAAACATTACAGTAGGTAAAAGTATTTTCTGTTTACTCGCCGCAAGTATTATTTCCTTCATTTACCTTCAGAAATTGTAGGCAAACAATATAATGAGTAAATTTCGATTAAAATTTATTGCCGGCAAAATAGAAAATGCGTATATGACATGCGTTTCAACATAAATAAATATGACAAACTAAAAATCAGAGCACATTTAATATTTTCGTATTATTAATTATTATATTTCTTTAGCTTATTTATACAGAACACGTAGTGTCGAGTCCGACACGCATTTGACCTGATAAATGAGAAATATCAGATGATAAGTGGATTTCAGAAATATACACCAAGTACCATCTTACTTGCAAATGTGTATGAGTTTCCCAAAAATAATTTGAATTTCGGAGGTTTTTGACTTGCAAATAAATAATTTTCTTCCAGTGTTTCTTTGTGTTACGTAATAAGTATGAATAAAATAATAATTACATTATTTGTTTCAGGTAATTTACTTTTTACCAGAACCGTAAGTACCACTTCAAAAAGTTTTAATACCTAGAATATTCAATCTTTTAAAGTTAATTACAAAAGAAACGTCTTTGCGTGTACTAGCTAACTTCAACAAGATTTTTCGCAATGTGTCCTTATACTATGACCACAAGTTATCACAAGCTATTGATAACGTTTTCGGTATTTGAGCGTAACACGCATTCCAAAATAATACTTTTTTTTTTCATTTTTATCCGTCCGTATGTTGGACCGATTTTAACGGGATTTTCACTAGATAGCTGATGTAATAAAGTGCATCTTTGGTCACTATTAATACTGATATTCCTACTGGAACATTAGTAATAACGGGAAAACTCATTTCCGCAGGCAGGCAGTGTTAACATATTACAAAATACAATATTATTTTAATGCGATGTTGCATTGAAGCGAGTTTCTATGAATAACGATAATTTCAAATTCTATATAATACTATTTATTTGTTTTTTTTATTTTATTTTATACGCTAATACTTAAAATACTCCAAGATACTGCTCAAATAAAGCACTATTTTTCAGTTACTCATGTATTAAGTTTAATACCCACTTATTATCACACTTATTAACTTAGAAAAAGAGTACATTATTGTCTAAATTTATAACATTTATGTATATATTTAGGTATATGTATTGAGTATTATACTTACATAATCAGTAAATAGAGGCGTAGGCTCAGGAAACGACCTTATAATAGATGGTAGCGCTTACCATCAGGTGACCCACCAGCCTTTGCCGTTTATGCCGTAGCAAAACATACGAAACAGCTTATCTCAAATCCACTATTAATACATAGTTTTAATTTCAACGTTTAATGGAAGAGGTGGAACAACATACCGTTAAATCCATTACATGATATTTCATATCCACGTATTACCTGAAAGCACGGAAAAAAAACTTATTCAAAACGTGCGACACAATAGATCTTTTGAGATATTTTAAAGCTTATACTCGTATTTATGTATATGAATCAAACGTGTACAAAGAAAATTATACACTTCTCTAGCTATTAACTAGACTCGAGAAAATTAACAACGTAGGTATAGTATTCTTCATGATATGCGAAAAAGCGTCTATTATATAACATATAATAAAACAGTAGTTCATGGACTGCGTTATGACACACTTTCATAATTTGAAACGTCTTTATCATGTTTATAAAGTATCTTTAGAAATCACGTTATGAAAAGAAACACTGAAATAGGATACAATGACTTTTGAATTGTACTATATATTTCATTAAAAAGCGGTAAAATACGAGTCGGTCTTGCGAATCAGGAGTTACCAACAAATAAGCTAAAGAGGACTAAAAAATGGTCATCCAACCATGTATTTATAACCATGCGAATCGTGGCCTAACCTCGCATAAATACAGCATCAGGAATACATCATCTTTGAAATTTTCAACTATCTTACTATCACAGTTCATAAGATAACAGCCTGGTGATAGATGGATAGACAGGTGTACAGACTGACAGCGAAATCTTATTAGTAAAATTCTGTTTAATACTTTTGGTACGGGCCCCTAACCTCGCTTTTAAGGTAATTGTCTTTACAAGTATAATATGTGTTTCAAATTTATTTTAAATCTACGTGATAATAAAGTGAAATCTATTTGGTTCAGGAAATATTGAAATAGCTTAAAGCGCAAGAATTCAAACAGCAATTATCGCCACAAATGGGCACCCATAAGAGTAAGTAATCTAAAAATAGTTGCCAATGCACTCCGATATCACACAGGGTGAACCAATTCGTACGATAGATGGATGCGAAGTTTCTCTAATAGTCTCGTATCTTGTAGAGGGGCCTCGCTTTTCAAGCTTTGGGTTTTAATGTTTATATGTACCGACTTCTATAGACTCGATTTTTACCTTCTTTAATCGGATTTAATTCAAACTACGACATACTTGAAGAAGTAAATATGTTTCTTTACGTCGCCATAATATAATTAATAGAAGATACAATGGTATCGAAGTATTCGAAGGACTATTACGATATGAGGATGAGTTAAGCAACGCCGCAGGAAATGCTGGTACACCGTGAGACTGCATAAGGAATACAACAGTGTCATGCTCCATTGTGCATAATTTAGACAAATTTCGCGTAAAAAGTACAAAACCGTGTACACTAAATTTCGCCCTGTCACCACACGTTTCGGCCAATTTTATTCACGAAATCCGCACCCCTCGTGTGTAAATTACTAGCCATTTATATCCTTACGTGTGCTCACCGAGTTCAAAGGCAAACTGTCGCCGGAAAGCCTTGATTAATTCGACCCACAAACAACCACATTTAATATAGAGAACAGATATACTTTTATTACTCCGTCACCCCAATTATTGATTGCGGCAGTCTTTTTGTGTTTGGAATGGCTTCACAAATAATGGATCAGTCGTATAGTATTTTAATTAGAGAGGAAGGTTTTTTTTAGTCTTTGGTAGTAAATAAGCTCCGTAACTACTTATTATGAAATCCTTTCAGTAGAAAGCTACATTGTGTCGGAATGGCATAGCCTTTTTTGATACTGTTTTTGTTGAAGAGTGTGACGTAGCCTAGACAAATACTGTTAATTATGAAGTTATTAACACGCTTTTATTGCCCTTACATGTATTATATTCCTATATGTAACCGACTCCCTTAGAATCTATTTTAAACAACTTTAAAGCGTCTGAATTAATTCAAAATTTTATTCATTTATCAAGTATAGATAGACAATACAATTAGTTTATCTTATTACCCTGATTATCATTGCCATTAAATAATTTCCTTACGCTCTGAGACAATTCATTTAGAAAATTAAATTGTTTCTATCTTTAAAGAGTGTTATATTAAATATTCTAGTATTTAGTCTAGTTATTATTATATACTTATACCAGTAAATTTTATTCATTCTTAGCTTTAGCTTTTTCGAATGAAATAAAGACCATTTCTTAATTAAACTCGTCAATATCTTTGAAGAATTGAAGATTGTTTACAATGAGACACATTTAATTAATTAGCTCCTTAAACACTTTAATTGGCAATTACTTTTAATCAACAGCTTTAGAGTGTTACAATAAAAATAACTTGGACGAAATAAAAACTAATTTGTTACTGCACAATAAATTATTTTTATACCTCATTTTACGGGAAAAAATATAACTGTTATTTTGATAGCGTACATAAAAAGAAATTATAAAAGTTTCGTTGGTAATAATAAAGCTGAGTGGGCGTTTCACTCTAACTACATGGTAAAGTATATATACCTTTAAAATTTTCCTCAATTTGAAGTCATGATAGCAGTGATTGACAGTCCGTTTTCGGTTGTACTTAAACTCATTTATTTATGCAATTAGATTTCTTCTAGAAGCAGCTTTGAATCACAAGACAGTTTACCATTTACCTTTAAGGTACTACCTACCCTAAAAGGTGAATAGAAAACTGTGTTGATGACCTAAAAACATAAATTAATACCTTTGAGTATATGATCTAATACATTAAAAACACACATAAAACATAACTATTCTACGATGCTTCAGGATTATATGCTAATTTGATGGTTCATACAGGTTTATTCCAATTTATCGTTCAAGCACTATTGTCATTAAATAGTGAGCTTGCATAATTTTTCTACCTTAATTTAATTTGTGCCATCGCTTAAATATCTATCTTCCTTTATTTATAAGTAAACTGCTAACAGTACACCATTTGGTTCCGTTTTTATCTATATATAGTATTATATTATCTGTGCTTGTAAATACAATGTAGTTATATGACAACTGATTTATCTTTTAGTTAGTTCCATTATCCGAGTGTTATGAATGTATTCTCATCCATTGCGTCATTTACAGGCGCATAAATCTCGTTTTAAAATTATCTTCATAGACACGCACCAACGGTTTGTTTGTTTTTCATACGTACAACAGTTAAGATGCTTCGCGTGTTATATTTTGGGAGAATGAGTTGGGTTTTATGTCAATGATTTTTGTCTCTTCCATCTAAATGATTGGGTTGTTTTCTTTGCGTTGTTAAGAAATGTCTAGTGATTTTTTGTTGATAATCTAATGGATTAACGTCATCATTTGTTGATGCTAGCAGTATACAATACAATACACTATACACATGGGCTTGATCATTTTTGAAAGCTTGGAGTAATTTAGGGTTACTCCGAATGAATTATTTTTCAAGTGTTCCTTTTCTTTTTCTTGATTGTGGGGTGTCTATACGCCTGTTGTGTTAATTCAGCAATAAACAGTTCCCAATACTTGCAATTTTATGGCAGCATACAACATTATAACGTGATGATATTGCTAATTAAAGATATATGAAGGTAACTAACATTTAGACAAAGAAATAACAATCCAAAGTGAATATTACCAACGAAAACTACCGTAAAACAACGCTGATTAAAAAAAAACGTGTATTGTATTTCACCTATCCCACAGCTACAATTTCTATTATCCCAAAGCACTCAATCTACCAAGACCCCAGCATTAAACAAAGCAAACCGTTGGCCAAACAACGATTCGCAGCGCGTAGAAAATTCGAGAAAAATCTGAAATATTCATCAGTAATATTTCTACGAAACGTTCGTGTAAACAATCGTTCACTTTATGGCTATTTAATTGGTTTCTGCTCGCTCAAGACGAGTTGTTTGCTAATTCAAAGTTGATATTTATAAATACAAGTTGGGCTTGTGTTTCATTTCCTTGTGATAATGATGGTAGGAAATTTTGAATTGTGGAATGTTATTACGATCTTTTATTGTAGGGGACAATTAAGTAACAATCGATACATTTCTTTTAATCTTATCTTCACTAATATTATATTGAGAAAACTTTTGTATTTAACCTTTTCACGTGGACACAACTGGACCGATTTCAAATATTCTTTCATCATTAGAAAGACGCAACTTCACAGGTTAGGGCTACCTTATAATATATTATATTATATACTTTATTATATATACTCATTTACATAATAAATTCCTCTTTAATTTTTCACATCTTCCTTGAAATGTATTTTCAAACTAAAGCCTGCTTAAAACCTAACTCTTCCTCACTCGTAACTCTTTGTTTGTCAGCATTTATTTCACTAATGGTCCTTACAGAGTGGTTCGCATTAAGCAGCTAGATTATTTATAACTAAATCGCTGACAAATTAATAATCACATAAATTTTTTATGTCAAAAGGTCTCAAAGTCATCAATACTTTCCATGTGTGGAAAAATGACAGATATAGGTCGCCTAGTGCCATCACTTTTCCATACTGGAATTAGTAGTGCTTTAATACTTCATAGATAGTTGCTTAAAGAATGTCTTGCTTTCCAGCCTTTCTTAAACGTATGACCTCACTTTACGACAATGTTGGGTATTTCGAAGCTGCGGTAGAAATTTTTTCTACACTCATGTTATAAAGAACGACCTTTTTTAGAAAGAAAGAAAGAAAGAAAGAAAACAAGCTTTATTGCCACATAAAAAAAAACACAAATCCATGGAAAAAGTAATATAAATTACAAAATTAAAACTAATATAAATTAAAATTAACATAAAAAAATTAACATGGCAATCGGGACAGACTCAGCCATGCTGACGGGCTTTAACCCCCGAACAGCGCTGATTTTCAGTCTGCCCACGTGTTTTGTTCGAGGTTCTTATATATTTATCGAGGTACCAACCATATCATATAAATGCACAGTAAATATTAATTAAACAGATAGTTATAAATAAATTTTTTATAATAAAAAATAAAATATAAATAAGTGTTTAATCAAATATATAATAATAAATATATAAAATAAATAAAATAAACAACATATACATTTGACATAAATAAAAAAATAATAATTGCTTTATAAATGTGTCGATTCTGCTTTTTGTTTGTTCAGAAGTATCATTTTGTATTTGTACTTGAACGATACATATGATTTTATATGTTTGTAACGTTTTCACGCAAAACTAGATGGACCGATTTCAAAATTTTTTCACCATTGGAAAACTACAACTTCACTCAGTGAAGTCGCTCGACTGCTAGATATGTTTCACGGGCGAAGTCGGGGCGAACAGCTAGTCGCACATAAAATATACATTATCATAAGTATTAACAATACAACATTCACAGTATTTCGATCCCATTTTATATCTAAAACTAAATATAGAATAAAATTAAGATCCTTCTAGAACATTGAATCGTCTTATTTGTATAAAACGATTTGCCGATAAATTTGTACAATCGCTACTGGATATTATAAAAAAATTGCTCTTCAAACGTCTACATTGAAGAACAAGTAATTTGTCAAGTTATTCAGAGCCGTAGCAATGCAAATAATCAAAGGGATTCTTTAACGTTTTCTCGATATAAATGATAATATCATATTTGGCGAATAAACAGGCTATTTTCGGTAAGGTGCTGTAATAACGACTGTTTAGGCTAGAGAGATATGATTAGATTGATTTCATACTTTATTCTTTTTTATAGGTAGGGGAATGGTAGATTTCCGTGCATATTTTATGTTTTTCTTTATTTATTATTTAAAGCATTTTTTCAGTTTGAATACCACAGATTACAGTCACAGGTTTATCGTCACGGGCATACATTATCTCAGACTGTTCATTAATTTTAAGCTGCTATTTCTGAATGGGCTATTTAGCATTGAAAGAATTTAAATCGGACCAGTAGTTCCAGACATTAGAATGTTCAAACGAACAAACTCTTCAGCTTTATTATATTAGTATAGATTAAATTAATAAACTAAAAACATTTATTTATTTCCAGTATGCATGACTATACGTAATTATTACCTTAATTAAAGCCGGAGGCTCATATCTTTTCCCTTCCACTTCCCAATCCTTTTCTTTTTTTCTGCCTTTTCCAATGTGAAGTCGGCAGTCTATTTCTAGAGGCATTATATCTGCAATCGACCTTACGTCTCTACAAATGTTCACGGGCGGTGGTAGCGCTTATCATCAGGCGACCCACCAGCTCCACTGCCGATGACATAAAAAATAAACTGTCCGCCAACCTTGCACAATAAACTCGTGTTACTAAGGGTGAAAAGCCAGCAAATTCCATGTACCCACTATGTACCGTACAGGTCATTTATATCGCACAGTCGCAGGAAATTCGTCGATTTATTAGAACGAAAAAAGACACAATTTATAGACTTCCCTGAGGGCAGAGGCCGTAGTTCATCTAATGTTGGGTTCGCGCCAATTTTCTCTCCTGGTGACTGACTATTCTTTTGTGGAAGTAAATAATGAAATCAAGATTTTTTTTACAAGTAAGTTAAGTAAACGAATAGTCTCAGATCGGTTTCATACTAAAAGAACAAAGGTGAAAATATTTAATACAACAAGTTCCTGATACTTACTAATTTATAATCAACCAAACTCTATTTATTACTTGAATTATTTACCTAAATGTTTCGTGTTGATACGATTATGTCTGTGTTATAATGACAGTTTAATATATACAACTATCGGTCCGCCCCGGTTTTGCACGTGGTACATATAGCCTTTGCACTCAGGGCTCACGTGTCCAATGGTGAGAGATTTTTTTTGATCACGCAGTTTCTGAGATTAACGCGTTCAAACAAACTCTCTTCAGCTTTATCTTATTACTAAGAGTCCTACCGAGATACATTTATAACCTATAGCCTCCTAAATAAATGGGCTATCTAACACTGAAAGATTTTTTCAAATCGGACCAGTAGTTTCTGAAACAAACAAGCAAACAAACAAACTCTTCAGCTTTATGATATTAGTATAGATAGTATAGACTAGCTTAACCGACAGATTTTATCCTGACTTCGCGCGAACTAAACGATTTTTCCCATCTTCAGTTCAATTTAGATTTTCATTCCATATGCTTCTAGAAAATGTAAGAAACGCTAAAAGTTAATGCAAAACTAAATTGACTCATAATAAACCTCCAAAATTATGACTTATCATATTTTAATAGGATCTTCCATATTAGAATAGAAATAGACTGATTCAAGAGGAAGGAAGGTTTATACAATAACATCTATTAAACGCCTCCGAATTTAACGCATACATAGCCGCGGACAAAAGCTTATATGATTTAGAAATTAAAAACTTTTTAACGGATTTTAAAAGCGATTTATTCATTACATTAGACCTCAGTCTCCCCGTGACCACGCTCGCTGTAAAGTGTTCGAAACGTCGGGTTAATAATTATTAAAATATAATATTATATATTATAATATAATGAATAAATCGCGTTTAAAATCCGTTAAAAAGTTTTTAATTTCTAAATGTATAATACTCACGTAAAATCAAACACAAGAAAATAATAAGCTTATATGATGTTAAAATTAAACAGTTCGTTTGCGCAACTATTCGCGATATAAACCCAGTGTATTGATTGATAACTTCACATTTACATACATTTTATTGGCGGATTACATCGAAAGCAAATAATTCAATAAGCCTCCAGTATTTATGTGCAAATGAACAAATTCTGGCAAACACTCCAATGCTAGTTTGGATGACATCCAAGTATTTATATTGAAAGGTCGGCTTTACTCAAGCTATACTCAAATTGGGTGTAAATTTATTTGATTTCAACATTGTTTTCTGAATTGCATTCGTATTATTTGCACGAATTTGGTGTAAACCGTTTAAGAGCAGCGAAGAGAATTTCAGTTTGTCTATAGCATTGTTGTATCTATGGAATCGCAAAACTTAGCACTACATTTTAACTAAATTTAAAAACATATCCCACTATAAAATTCAATTTAACAATCTTCACGAGCATTTGAATGAATGAATGAATGAATGAATGATACTTTATTGTACACGCCAAAAGGAAATAACACAAAGTACAGAATAAAAATACAAATTGCACAATAGACGACCTTATGGATACAGAGCAATCTCTTCCATGCAACTAAAACAAAGAAACAATACAGAGAAAGCGCATAGGTAGGTAGTTTATACTTAAGATATATGTTTAATTTATAATAATAATAATAATAAATTCTTTATTTCGGGGTAACAAGGACCCAATATCACATTATATAACAATTTTACAAAAAGAAATTCACAAAAACATAATTACAAAAGTTAAAATTAAAATAAAATAAAAAGTAATAATAATTTAAATAATACATGTCCATCCAAAGCATAATATTTTAAAATTAAAATTAAGAGAAACACACAAAAAAAAAGACAAAACATATCATTGTCTCACCAACACATGAATAAAATGCTTGAGTATTGGTGAGTCAGTTTTTTGCGATAATGCATTCAGGATTCCGTTGGGACTTGCACGAAGCCGCTGCAGTAACGAAGCGGTTCTTTTTTCGCAAAACTATAATATATAAAATATAATTTATATAGATAATTAAGCAGAAATTATTATTAAATGATTTGTAGCTTGATTAAATGAAATTTATGTCGAAAAATTATAATTTCATAACAAAAAGGCACAATAAACTTTTTCTCATACATACAACTTGTCATTTCTCAGAATTACAAAGATTTTAGACACCCGTTGCCAAACGAATATGACTCATGAGGTAACCAAGGTTACTGATATCGGTAGGATAGTCCCATTTATGCATACTGAAGATCACTTATTTAGAACTAGCATTTTATTTTGGGCGTAGAAAATAAATCCTTGAAATGTATATTCATACAAAACAAAGAAATTGTTGTGTAGTATTTTATAACTATTAAACCGCTGTTTGTTGATGTGTGTATCAATTAGGCCTTGATATGTTTATGTGTATATTTTCGAATGGACAATTTCAATAGTTACACAAAAATATGTAAAATTTACCTCAGATATACATATAACTGAGTGTAGGTTTTTTGATTATGAGCTATTGTAATCAACCACAATCAAATACAATATACCAAAAAAATAAATACATTATTTAGCATTCCGTACGGAAAAATATTACGTATATTACTAACTTTTCTCATATATTTAGAGTCCCATTTACGCAACATGTGTACTGCTAGTGTGGTCACCAACACATTCGCACAGACGTTTATATTTTTCTCCACAGATTAAAATAAACGAATCTATTTATTGTTTAGATTAACTTTAATTTGTTTAAACAGCGGTCGGTTTAAATTATAGTGATGATGTGTGAACCAATGCTGGTTTTTATTTCGGACGTTAAATTTTTACGAATTGGCGCGTTTTTTGATTTTTTAGAAGTGACTCATGTTGAATTTCGAATTAAGTGGACTGTCCGTCAGAACGTTAGAAGTAAGTGGTACAAATATAAACAAAAGTGGTTTTACTTTAAGAATGGTTACATGTACATCTATGTATATATAATCTTATATCTTTAAACGAGCAATTCATGTATATATATATATATATATATATATAATTGGAATCTCGGAATCGGCTCCAACGATTTTCATGAAATTTAGTATATAGGGGGTTTCGGGGGCGATAAATCGATCTAGCTAGGAATCTTTTTTAGAAAATGTCATATTCGTGTTTTATTCGTGTTTTTTTTTCCTCACATCTATTGGTGAATAATAATACTATTTTTATTTATACCGATATTCCTACGGGATACGGACTTACGCGGTTTCAACCGCGGGTCACAGCTAGTATAAAATTTAAAGGTGACTGACTGACTGACTCGTCTGATCGGGCTGAAATTTGGCATGCAGGTAGATGAGAAATTTTAAAAGAATAGAAAAAATTTCATCACGAGGCGGGATTCGAACCCACGTTTTTTGCCAAACCGTAGCAACGCCTAGCCTCTCGGCCACCCTTGATACCGCCACAGTACTCGAATTTCTTCTACTCTTTCGGTTTCTTTTGCTTGCTTGCTTTTCTGTTCTTTCAAAATTTCTCATTTATAAAGCAATTCTATAAATTCTATAAATATAAAACTAAAAATTTAAGACAGTTAGATGTTATGACGTAGGCATCCGCTATGAAAGGATTTTGATAAATTCTACCCTCAAGGGGATAAAATGGGGGATGAAAGTTTATACTATGAACATTTATTAGCACCGCGTGGTCGAAGCTGCGGGCAACAGCTAGTGGAACATTGTACACAAACTATAGAACTCACAAATACGTGTACATTCACATGTAGACACACTCACACACACATACTTGTGAGCACACAATTTTATTTTACACTTTTGAAGTTCATTAAATTTAGGTTATATTAAATGAATAAGAAAAAAGTATTAAATAATTTTTGAAGTGAAACTTCTTTAGAATCGTTGTGATTTCAAACCTGATGCATCGGAAAAAACGACGGGAAAGAGACACAAATACAAAAATGTGTAGAATGAAGCCGGTAAAGAATGAGACAGAAATATACATACTATTTTATATTTTATATAAATTCATCTCATTCTTCTGTCGATTTACTGAAGTTTCACTTCTATAATGTGTGAATCGCACACACAGTTTTTTTTTGTTTGTTCAGTTCTTTCTTTGATATGCCCTTAGGGAAGGTACTGTCTTCTTTAACACAGGATTTTCTTAGCTTAGAAGGAAGACAGAGCTTCAATTAAAATTGTATTGTATCACTACATAGTATAAAACAAAGTCGCTTTCTCTGTCCCTATGTCCCTATGTATGTTTAAATCTTTAAAACTACGCAACGGATTTTGATGTTTTTTTTTTAATAGATAGAATTTTTTAATGGATGTAAAATCCGTTAAAAAGTTTTTAATTTCTAAATGTATAATACGCGCGTAAAATCAAACACAAGAAAATACTATCCTTCTATCCTACTAATATTATAAATGCGAAAATTTGTAAGGATGCGTGTAAGTTTGTTGCTTTTTCACGCAAAAACTACTGAACCGATTGCAATGAAATTTGCACACGTAGACAGCTGGACAACTGGAATAACATATAGGCAACTTTTTATCCCGATATTCCTACGGGTTACGGACTTACTCGGGTGAAACCGCCGGGCGCAGCTAGTTGAATCTAATTTCGAAGTAATCTCTTATATAATTTACTATGTATATATCATTTACTTCGAAAATGTCGTGACTGAACGAAGAATTCCCTACTTAGTATTAAGTCTCTCTGTTTATCTATCTGTTGTCCCTAATCTTGGAAACTGAAGGCATTTACATTTGCATTTTCCGAGCAATTATTTACATTGTAATTTTATTAAGTTTTTGTTAAGAGCAATAATGAATAAATAAATAAATAAAATTGTTTATCGAGTAGTTATTTATTGTGTAGTTAATATTAAACACGTATTTAATGTTTAAAGAAATATAATCTATACTAATATTATAAAGCTAAATAGTTTGTTTGAACGCAATAATCTCAGGAACTACTGGACTGATTTGAAAAATTCTGAAAAATTCAGTGTTAGATAGCCCATTTATTGAGGAAGGCTATAGACTATATAAATAACACGGGCGAAGCCGGTGCGGACGGCTCGTTTTTTAAATAGTGCTTACTATTGTAAAACATTTATGCTATAAAGTATTGAAATACTAATGCTATAAATATAATTCATGGACGAAATGGGCAATTGTTATTGATTTAAATTATATGTCATCATCATCAGCCCATATATGTTCCCACTGCTGGGACTCAGGCCTCCTATGAGGGTTCAGGCCATAATCCACCACGCTGGCCAAGTGCGGGTTGGCAGATGTCACATGCCGTCGAACTTTTAATTCTTGGACATGCCGGTTTCCTCACGATGTTTTCCTTCACCGTTGAAGCAGTGGTGATGTTATCTACATGCGCAGATAAATTGAAAAATCAATTTATTTCCTGCGCGCTCGCCCGGTCTCGAACCCCGACTTATCGATTTTGAAGTCCGAGGTCCTTACCACTGAGCCACCACTGCTTAAATTATATGCATGAGGATTGAAATAAAGCAGTTATAAATAGGTTGCGGTATTTTCAAAAGATGTAATCTTAAGACGTATTTTCATTTGACCCTTTTAAATACCACTAATTTTATAATAAAAGTAAAAATTCTTAACAACAGACTAAAAGAGAGGAAGAATTTACACACAAATAGAGCATAGTAGGTTAAGGTACAGATGACGCCCTTATCGCTACTTAACGATCTTTACCAGTCAACCACGAAGCAAAGGAAAAAAGTAAGAGAGAAGTAGTCGTAAATAGAGACAAGTGTCAAGTGTCATATTTAATTAATGAAAAAAGGAAGAGGATTTAAACAACACAATTATGTGTGTAAAAGTCTAAAAAGTACTCGTTTGTTTCATAACATATTTTTTTATGTCACAATCGGCAATGGAGCGTGTGGGACGCCTGATGGTAAGCGCTACCAACGCCCGTGAACATTTGGAGAGGTGTAAGGTCGATTGCAGATTTTACGCCTCTACAAATGGATTGCCGACTTTAAATTAGGAAGGGATTAAGAAAGGATTAAGAAAAGATATGGCAGATTTTGTATGTGGCAGTCGAGCACGCATCGGCACAAATTGGGCCAGCTCGCACCGGGGAAGTACCACACCCCCACAGAAAACCGGCGTGAAATAGCATTTTGCTGTGTTTCGTTCGGTGAGTGGGGGAGCCAGAGGCCCATATCCTTTTCCTTACCCTCCCCAGTCCTTTCCTTTATTCCTATCGCCAATCCTTTTTTAATCCCTTCCCAAAAAGTCGGCAATCCATTTGTAGAGGCGTAAGGTCTGCAATGAAACTTATACCTCTCCATTTGTTCATGGGCGGTGGTAGCGCTTACCATCAGGCGTCTCACCAGCTCCATTGCCGACTGTAACATATAAAAAAAAAAATCAACGAAGTAATATTCTCTAAGCTATTCTCAAAGTATTCAAATAAATGCAGTCATATAACTTTTGCTAATAAAGTTTCGAAGATGGGTCCAATAGAATTTGAATAACTTTCAATAATCAGGAGTCCCTAGAATTATGTAATAATTGAGAGAATTAATTCGTTGTTTGATATCTCCATTATGTCGATTATTTCTCGAGGCGTTGACTCCTGCTTATACGTATTGCTTTCAGGATACTGGGTGTAGTCGAGGTTTTTTATGTCATAGCGGGCAAATGAGCTGAAGTAACAGTAAAGAATATTTATTTTCAGTAAATAACTTTTTTTTGTTTACTACGAATGTTTCCAATAACCAAATAGCTTAAGAGAATCGTTTAAAGAATGAAATAAATAATTTGAATTTAAACAATAAACTATACTATTTATATCCTACTTATAATATAAACGCGAAAGTTTGTATGGATGGTTGTTAGTTAATCTTTTACGTAAAAACTACTGAATGGATTTTAATGAAATCCTACAATAATGTAGCTTATACATCAGAATAAGACGTAAGCTATATAAATACTTGTTATTGCCCATGGGTTCGTTTTCAATTTCAATTCTGAATTATACTAATAACCGAAACGTATTGGTATATATAAGGATTTGGAAGCAGGGACGACTTTTACGGAACATTTTAATCGGAATTCAGTACAAGCTAGGTTTTATCTGTGACATTTAAGCTTTGCCAGACCGATAAAAAAGATATATTACCTGTAATGGTTAGGTTGGAATTGTGTATCGCATGAAGCGAACGTGTAGTGGCGAGTACCAGAACCGAATTCTAGTATTATTACATGGCTAGAACAGAGGGCTTGGGCATTTTTAAACACCCATTTATGATTCTGTTAAACATTAATACTTCATACGGAATACACTTTAATTATTTTCTTTTAGTGTTTTTAATTATTAATGTCAAATAACCTATAATGCCTAGATGGTAGTATAATTATAGCGATAAGTAAAAATATTTTTTACTTGTTTCGCATTGTATTATTATTTAAGGAAGTGTTTTAAGAAAGGGCATCTGAAACATTGTCTGATACAAGTATAGTCATCTATTGATAATACGTTAATTTATATGTCAAAACTTGTAATGGTAGAATAAGTATAACGACTTTATATACGTTTATATATTTTAATAACTATTCCAAATAAAAGTCCAACAACAAAAATAAAAACTATCAGACAGCGAAATGCCGCGACTCGAACAATGACGTGAGAAAAGTTCCAGCTAGTCTCCATTTTCCATTCATGGTTCTTATAGCAAATAAAGTATGATGGATTTCTGACGACGCCTAGCTCCAATGAATGTGGCGCAGATGGTAATAACTCAGTTATGGGGACGAGCAGCCGTTTGAAGTTTTTTACGGCACTTATTTAAAGGGCTTATGTCATTGGTTCAATTCTGTCTGCCATTGGGTCTGGTTGAAGTTTCGTTTAAGTGTAAGGTTGTTTGTATCTTTTACATGTTCCGATGCTTTCATTTATTTGTGTAGTTTTTGAAGAGGTTGTGAGGTGAGGCGGTATGTTTGACCCGGATATTATTTGGAATACATGGGCCAATTATCAAGGGACTTTAATAGGCATGTGGTTATATTGTAAGACCTTCATTTGTATTGTAATAATATGAGGTTTAATACGACATGATTATTATACACTAGCGGTCCGCCCCAGCTTTGCCCGTGGTACATGTATAGCCTAAAGCCAGCTCAATAAGTGGGCTATCTAAAACTGAATGAATTTTTCAAAACGGATCAGTAGTTCCTGAGATTAGTGCGTTTAAACAAACAAACTCTTTAGCATTACATTAGTTTAGATCGATCTAAAATTTCAAAAAAGCATTATTGATATAAGATTTTGAAGTAATATCCTAACAATATTATTAACGCGAAAGTTTGTAAGAATGTGTGGATGTAATTAGTCTCTCAAACAAAAACTCTCTCGGGATTCGGTACAGTGGTAGATCTAGATAGTCTGGATTAACACAGGCTACATTTTAGCTAAAAACCACGCAAGTGAAGCCGTAGGTTCCAGATAAAAGACGTTCTTGCAACGCCGGTTATTAGTTTGACATTGTTAATTGTAATTGCAATGGATGAAGTACAAAAGTGACTTGTTTTAATGTAAATAGATAAAGTTGTGGAGAAAAGAGTCCTACTTTTAGGAATGTCTTTTAAAAAGTTCATTGTAGCTGCATGAACCAGTGGTAAAGCTTACGATCAGGCAACCCTCTAGCTTCGTCTACTATGCCATAAAAAAACAATTGAACAAGAAAATCAGCCCACAACACAATCCAATGAAAGAACAAAGCAAAATTGGAATAACATTTCCTGGTAAATTCGTCGAATTGTAATAAAACTTAATAATTACAATCAACCATTCATCACCATAAGAGTACGATTCATCACCATAAGAGTGTCATCACTTACCGCAACAGTTGATAGCCCGTAGCGTAAACATAATTCCGCTAATGCGATGAAATCGTATTCCGAATGGAATTTCTGTGCACAGAGTATATTATTATGTAATCTGTGTTACGCAGACAGATAACGAAAAGTATACCATTAAATACTTTTTCCTTGACGCTTTATGTTGGTATAGGGAAATAGGTTCTTTTAAAAGGATTATATAATAACAGAAAGTGTTATATAAATTAATGACGTAAACTAAAAAGGTTTCTTTCTTTTGGCTTTATATTATCGTTAAGTACGTATTCCAATTACATTTATTAAGTGTATTTATTTAAGGCTTTCGTTTCTACTAATATAATTGTATGTATTTAACAGTTTTAATAAAGACTTTATTATTATATTATTATTATTATTTATTAACTGTCTACAACTTGAAGGCGATTTGTTTTTAAGAACAAACAATGCTCAATCAATTATGAAAAAGAAAGAAAGAGCATTATCAAATGTTATTAATGTATAATATGAATCCATTATGTGAAAATTTTAAATTATCTTATATTATACACGAGTTTAAGGAAGTTATAATTTAATATATTTCGTTTTAATACAGTTTAAGTTACCACATTTTAATATTATTTTTTTTAAAACAATGTTTATACAGTTATGCCATAAACTTTCACAAATCTGGAATCAGCATGATTACTTTGATCTCTGTGTACAGAAGTTTGCAATATTCTTCGTACAGTTAACGTTTAGACCACGCTCGCTGTTAAGTGTTCGAAACGTCGGGTAAATAATATAATGAATAAATCGCGTTTAAAATCCGTTAAAAAGTTTTTAATTTCTAAATGTATAATACTCGCGTAAAATCAAACAAGAAAATACACAGTTAACGTTACTAAAAAATCCGTTAAGTGCGTGTTAGACTCCTAACACTGAGGGCTCCGAACTAATAAGCCAAAGAGCAACTGCAAAAAAAATCGATCACCCACCCATATATGAACGCGTCACCTGTTGCTTAATCTCGATTTTTATACCAGCAACATGTTTATGTTGCTCAGATGTGTTTACATCTCTGAAAATATCAGCTGTCTAACGATTAAGATTCTTAACAGTATGGTGACGGACAGTCAAACAGACAAGCGAAGTCTTAGTAATCGGGTCCCGTTTTACACTTCGGATACGGTGCCCTAAAAACAGTATATTGGGCAATTTGTCTTGATCAAACCTCTGACGCCGGCTGCCACGGCTAGGCTGAGTGATTTCAATTTGATTTGAATCGACTCACAATACGTCTATATGATTGCAATAAGATATTGGAAACATTAATTGAACTAGATCCAAATTTAATTTTTAGTTTTATAGCATTGAAATGCTTTATAAATGAGAAATTTTGAAAGAATAGAAAAAATTTGATCACGAGGCAGGATTCGAACCTGTGTATCTTGCCTAACCGTAGCAACGCCTCTCGGCCACCCGTGATCCTGCCACAAACTGATCCTAGATCCACTGAACTAGATCCCATATTCCAGCTTATATTACAACTATTTAGCATTCTATTTATGTAACAGCGGGCAATTGAGCTGTGTAGTTTTGCATTTAAGGGGTAATGTATAAAGAAATGGTTCACGATGGGAGTAAAGGAACTGGGAAGGATGAGGAAGTGAATACGGTACTCCGGTTCCCCCACTCGCTGAATGAAACACAGTAGCAACCTATTATTCGTACACACATATATTACATACGTGCTGACCCAATTTGATATGATGAGGATAGTATGTTTGTTTTGTTTTTGAATGTTTTTTCAGATTGAATTGTAATCGAAAGATAAACATACTTCTATATAATATAACATTCGATATATTATATATACTAACGATTATATTAGAAATAAAATATTCGATATATATACATAATAACATTCGAAACAATATATGAATGTTTCGAATGACGTAGAAATGTTTGGTAAAGTTTCTATAAGCAATATTTCTATGTAAAGGCCAACTTTCGACCCTGCAAATGACATTAGAAGTTACGGCACGGTGAAGTGAAATCGACGAGATGGGACTTTTCGGGCTATCTCGAAGATCTGACGCTGATTTTGAGAGCCCTTTGTTGGAACTTCAGTCGTTGATTCCGTAGATTTCTTTGTAGTTGTCGATTCCAATTTTTGGCATGTAGGTTATATCTATATACATATACTAGCTGGTGCCCGCAGCTTCCCCCGAGTGGTGTAAGTAAATTTTTATGACTCATCCCCTCTTTATTCCCGTGGTTTGACAAATCCTTTTTTAGTAGATGCCTTAATCATAGTGGCTACTTGCATGCAAAATTTCAGCCCGATCGATGCAGTGGTTTGGGCTGTGCGTTGATGGATCAACCAAGTTGCCTTTGCGTTTTTTATATTTTATCGTTTTTATTCATATATTTGAAAAAAAATCATAACAGTCCTGTATACATAAAATATGTTCTCATTATGAAAAGACATTAAATCACAAGCTATCCGAACACTTCATCGAGAAATAATCATTTAACACCATACTATAGAATGTTAGAAATGTATCTAGTAATATATGCCTATATATTATACAAATTTTAAGATATAAATGTGAAAGAGCCTTACAAAATCCAACTTGAATATTAACTAACTATTAACTATCCAACTCTTTAAAGACTTTCTTTGTCTATTTTTCTTAATTTCTGTTGTGTTATAAATTACATAAAAGACAAATTTTCAAAAATTCAAAACTTTTAAAACTTTTGTAATAAAACATTCGAATAACTAGCCAAACGGTTTAATTAAAAAACTACAATCTTCATAAAGTCGACTCGTGAATTAAATTAACCTTCAACATTTTAGCAAAATACACCTAGTCTATGTTTTTTCATCAGAAACTTCAACTTTTGTTCGACTTTATAATAAAAATGGTTTAAAATTTCAATAGAAAATTGCGGACCGATTTTACTCGGAAGTCATACGATGCCCGCGTGAAATTCGATGAAATCCTTTGAAACCCGCTCCATTCTCACTCTATGTACATTGACATTGCAATTCGAGTTATCTAGGCTACTTGTTAATTTTAACGGTAAAACCTTTTCACTTTTTCATATTAACGGTTCAATTTCAATTAAGAAACAAAGGAAATATAATATGTGTTAAATATTCTGATTATTGACAGAAACAGCGACAAAACAAGGGCCAAATCTGGACCCTATTACTAAGATCGGGGTTCGTCTGTCCGTCTGTCTGTCTGGTTGTGTCTCACGAACCGAAATCACTAGACAGATGAAGTTTTCATTCATATGTTCCTGATGCCGCTACTCACGACATCAAATAATAAAATGGAGTTTAAGCAAGCGTTGTAATTTTCATTATACTACTAAGAACTTTAAAAAATCTCTTTACAAACTATGCTGATTTTTTCCTTCAAAAGGCTATAAATTAAGACCTATTTGTTATTAAAAAAAAAAAAAACAGTTTGTAAGCATTGATGTGAAGATAAAAGTTAATAATTTTTTACCTATATGAGGTACATAAGTATATCACAGAGTAGATAAAGTTTCAAAGGCTTTTGCCGCAGCTATTTCAGACATTTTCCAGCTACAGTTTTTTCGAGCCTTTCAAACAGAGATAATTCTTTGAAAAGCATGGGATTTGGGTGTTGGGTTTCGATTTCTATTATAAAGCAGAGTTCAGAGAAACTCTACCGATTTCAATGGAAATTTTGATATGATTATTAAATCCTTTATTTTATCATAATCCGTTTTCAAAAAGTGACGTGTAACCAACGTTACTAAAAGCGAAGGAGGGTTTAATTTTTAGTTTTATAGCATTGAAATGCTTTATAAATGAGAAATTTTGAAAGAATAGAAAAAATTTGATCACGAGGCAGGATTCGAACCGGCCGTCTCGGACCGCGACGGTGACCGCTAGGCGTTGCTACGGTTAGGCAAGAAACGCAGGTTCTAATCCTACCTCGTGATCAAATTTTTTCTATTCTTTCAAAATTTCTCAGCGAAGGAGGGTTTTATTCAAACTGTATATTTTTGTTTTGTGTTACTCGATAGCTTCATGGGTTTTCAATCGACTGGCATGATTCTTTTGGAAAAAAGCAATTTGTTTCATTTGCTTCATCTATTGCATCCTAGCCACCTTTCTCCACACACTAGTACTAGTCAATTACTTCTACTTTACACCTCATCACACATCACCATTTCATTCCCATGATGATTTCCTTTCACTCGGGCAAAGCCTCGAGATTGCTAGTTATTTCATAATAATAAATAAATAAAATATTTATTTGCATAAAAACGTGACATGTACAGTTATATGAATCCTTTGGCTCTTGAACTAGTATAACACTGTGTCTCAAGAGCCACAGTGTGAGCATAAGTGAACACACTTCATATAACAATCCTCAAAAGCTCTTAATGCACGATTACACATCCCTATTTCGAATATTAAGAAACTCTAGATACAGCAGAAGAAGTAATAAAAGTATTCCACATCGTATCGAAACCCCTCGTGTTGAAGGCAACTTCGGTTTTCGAATAAGTAGGCTAAATCTTTTAAAGAATTGAATCCCGATTCTATATGGAAAGTTGTCAATGATATGGATATGCGTTATGATACTATTTGTTATATCGTATCTTAGGTTTTATTCACGACTTGTAAATATTTCTTTTATTTTTTATTCGTATTGTGATCTTCGGATCTTTCTATATTGTAAAGGGTTACGTTAAAATAAAGATTTAGTTCTATGAAAACGCTTAATTCCTATTGATATATCAAAAATACTATTGAAACGTCCGATTGTTATACAAATTATTCGCGCGATTTGCGAGCACAGCTTAAATATTTACGTAAGCTGTAGTATTTTGAAATAAATATGTTCACATGGGCGAAATATTTATTAATATAGGTAAACATTTTGTTTTTAGAGGATTGAATGTCGTGTTCTATATAAAAAATACTTTAATCTCTAGACATTTGGGCATCGAACATAAATTCCATTGTACTGAAATAGAAATAATTTAATGTTGACATCAAAACACATTGCAAGGGGAATTCTGTCTATTGCGAATTTAAAGTGGTCGCTTTGTGACGCTATCTGATTCAGAGCTCGACTTTGATGTGTGTTCTGAATTCAAATCAAATATGGTTAATTCAAATCTAGAATACCTTTCTCCTAGCATTCCTGTTCTCTCATTATCTATTTATGTTGCCATAAAAAAAAACTATTTATGTGACTGATTTGAATTCAGAATTCAAATACGGCTAATTCAAACCAGGAATACGTATCTCGAGCACTCATGTGATACGATAGAAAACAATCGCAAAGATACCACTTAACATTTTAAACTTCCAGATTGACCTTGACATTTTAGTCGACTTACATGTTCCACAATTTCCACAGCGTACGTTTACGAACTCCAAAGAAGTATCCCATACCTGGTTCCACATTCACCCGTCAAACAAACAACGAATACGAGATATTATTGGTTCATTGATTCCATCAGAGCTGTCTGCTCTCTCGGACCCTTTTTGTTCCGCCACGCTTATGTCAATACGCTCCACTGTCAAGTGTATTTGCCTTGGATTCAATTCGAAGTAGTGTATATAGTAATTTCATCTTTTGATGTGGTGTCACGTTAATAGAAGACCTTATTATGGCTTACTAGGTTTTCCGCCGGCGGCTTCGATCACGAACTTAAAGGAAATAGCTGTGGAAATGGTATATTTCATCATCGCAGTAAAGGTTACTTACCTTTATGTCTCTGGTATCTCGAGACAGCAAAATATAATGAAATTGCTTCGTTCGGACATGAAGAAAAGACGAACAAACTCAGTTATAATATTAGTCAGGATTAGGTTTCACACGCGAACTAAAATATACCTATTTTAATTATAAATTTCAATCAAACCAGTGTTATGGTTTAGCCATTAAAATTTAACTGATAGACCCCACAGACTTTCGAATCCTACTAGTCCTACTTCCTACTAATATTATAAATGCGAAAGTTTGTAAGGATGTGTATGTGTGTGTGTTTGTTGCTTTTTCACGCAAAAACTACTGAACCGATTGCAATGGAATTTGGTATATAGATAGCTGAGTAACTAGAATAATATATAAAATAATATTTTTATATCGATATTCCTACGGGATACGGACTTACGCGGATGAAACCGCGGGGCGCAGCTAGTGCTTTATAAATGAGTAATTTTGAAAGGATATAAACTGTATTAAATGTTTACGTAGAAGAATAATAGTAGCGGAAATATATTAGTGAAACAATCTATATTTTCCCGTGTAAGCCTCTTAACAGATTTCAATAAAGTTGAGCACGACTTTATATAGAAAGGCCAAGTTTTCCTCAAAAAAGAACCGCGAAATAGAAAAAGCGTATACAAAAAGTAGTAAAATTTTATCCCACGTTCTTAAAAAATGAGTTTCCTTATACAGAGAATAATTTTTTATCTTAACGAAATCGAAAGGAGGTTTTACATAACCAAATAAAAACAAACACGTGAAAACACTGAATACCACAACATGTTTGTACAAAGTTTTAATACGTAATTTATATTCTCACGGTCCAGTCATAAAGTTGTCTAGACTGAACACTAATCGAAATGAAAACGGTACCTAATAATTGTTGTATCGTAAACAATGTGTAATACACATAAAATAGCAGTAACTTTAAAAATTTATACGTTAACCGTTACAAAACAATGTTAAAGCTTGCGAATGGAATGGCTTGGTACTTTCATAAAAAGAACACATAAAAAAAAAACTTATAAATGTATGTGGCCAGTACTTACAAACTTTTTAATTCGTCATGAAATGTGTTCTTGTGTTGCTTAAAACCTTTTTTCAGGGTTCAGTTGATAAATATTGTATGCTAGCTTATCGCCCGCAGCATTGCCCGCGTATTTGACGTACATTCCCATGGGATGTTCTGGTAAATTGTGTGTATATCATTACCGACACTTCTCTGGTCTAAATATAAAAGAGAGTGATCAGAACTGGACGTTTGCCGTATACCATGTACCGTACTGCATAAGAGTGAGACAATTTAATTGATTCGTCATTTAAGTATGTTTGTTAGTTTTATTTAGATAATATTCATTATAATTTTGGAAACCTAAACCCATAAAAAGAGATGTTTAAACTTGGAATCTTTGCGAAAATTTCAAAATCGTTCGAATTTGCATGCAAACGTTATGAGGGTGATAAAATAATATATATTCCTTTTAAAATCTGATACTCCAAAACTACCACTGTAAGAACCAGCTCAAATTACATCGATATTGCCAATAGAGCCGAGTTATGAGGCTATTTGATAAGGATTTGAAAGTTAAATGTAATTTATACGGATTTCCCCCTTTTCCCAAACTTTTAGGGGTGAATATCATTATAACTCACTCACTTTTATTACATACTTTTCTCGCCTCTTCACATGTCTGATTGAGTTCATAAAAACTCTGCTTATGAACCGATGAACGATTATAATATTTATTTCTATGGTTGCAATTTGATTAACGTGGTTAATTTAAATTGATATTTATTTTATTTCGCTTGCTTGTCTATACGTTCCCATTTACAATTTTAAGGTAGGGTAACTATGTTATAAAAAAATCGATCACACAAATTTAAAATATAATAAAAAAAACCTTAAATATTAAATATTTAACATAATATTTAAATATCTTAAGGTAATTATAGTAACTGTTTAAAGGGATGTGTGTATAGGCAATCTGAACATGGATTATATAGTTTTCAAAAGGGTACAGATAATATTATATCATGAGATATATTTCGTTTTTGAGACTGGCCAAAAAGAATAATCTTTTTTTTAAGCGATACCGTATACCGTTTGCCAAATTGATTTTCCTTCGGGATACTTCAACGAAAACACCACTTCCAAGTTAATCACGTCAAGAAAGTTCTCGAACCTTCTAGGATCTCAAAAAATACTTCGTGCATTTAACGAATCTATCGAACTAATGAAATACTTTCGTTACTCCATCCCTCATCTAAAATTAAACCGTGAAATGATGCCGTATAAAAATATTTCATAGATTCTCAAGTAGATATTACTGTTTAACCTATATTTAAGTGGATAGATTTCTGTAGCCATTACAAATAAAAGAATACAGTTTTTTTTTTATTTGGGTAAGTGTACCTTTATATCACCTTTACAATTTAATTTAGAATTCAATCCATTTTAATCAAATTTAGGTTAGGTTAGGCAATTTGATCCAACCTAAAAGTCTAACTATATTTTTTCAATTACGGTATATGACTAACCTGAGCGGAGCCGGGGCGTGCAGCTAGTGTTTTATGAAAAGACAATTGAACCTTGTATGACATCCCTTTAATAGATTGCGTATCTAAGAATAACTTTACAGACACTAAATTTATAATATTCAAATTTCGAAGGAAATTGAATTTTTTTTAAGTGTATGACATGATTACATAGTACAAAAAAGTAGCATTCCTGCCTGTCCCTATGTCCCCATGTATGCCTAAATCTCGATAATTACATAACGGACTTTATGGAGTTTTTTAAAGGATAAAGTGATTCAAAAATAACATCTATTAAACTTTATAAACGTTTATATTTAACTAGCTGCGCCCCGCGGTTTCACCCGTATAAGTTTGTATCCCGTAGGAATATCGAGATAAAAAGTTGCCTATTTGTTATTCCAGTTGTCCAGCTATCTACGAACCAAATTTCATTGCAATCGGTTAAGCAGTTTTTGCGTTAAAGAGCAACAATCACACACACGCATCCTTACAAACTTTCGCATTTATAATACTTGTTGCGCCCCACGGTTTCACCCGCGCAAGTCCGTATCTCGTAGAAATAACGGAATAAAAAATTGCCTATATGTTATTCCAGTTGTCCAGCTGTCTACGTACCAAATTTCATTGCAAACGGTTCAGCAGTTTTTGCGTAAAAGTAGTTTTTGTTTTGTTTGTAGTTCAGTAGTTTTTGCAACAAACACACACACATCCTTACAAACGTTCGCATTCATAATATTAGTAGGATAATAACATCTATTAAACTACTCCGAATATAACGGATGCGAAGAGGCGGTCAAAAGCTAGTATTCCCATAAACTAGATTCTAGAATAACTAACTATTGAGACATATACGTTACGTACATACATTTACCAGTTTACACCGCCTCAAATTCCGTTTAACAATCTTTGATAACACCCAAGAGAGGGGCTTTTCATATAAACTTCAAATTCATACCGGATAGCTTCACTACAAAGTGATCCCACGTAGGTTATAAAGGATATTGGAAGCAGGTTTCTCACCGCACTTTGCAATCTAGACTGCAGATAGGTCGTAACAGTTAAGGCTGGAAGCTAATCATAATATTTTTGATATTGCTGTGTTTGAGAACAGGCGATTGAAGGTAGAGGGAGAATGTAGTTAAATATTTATTTATTGTCTAAAAAATCAAGGTGATAATTTAATTTTAACCGACTTCAAAAAAGTAGGAGGCTATCAATTCGACTGTGTTTTTACACGCTTTTTATAAGCTTCACCTGTTTGTTTGTAACTGACTTCTTTGGGCGCGATTTTGACCCACTTTAAACGGCCAGATTTCGTTCAAACTTTGTAGATTTATTGAGGACCGATGACACTAATTTACACTAATTTGATAAAATTATTCCATTTTTCAATTTGTAAAATATGATTTTTGTTAAAGCGTGTTTTTTAGTTTTTTTTTAACTATTATATATTATTTATTTCATCAATTCGACTTGCTCACGAATTTCTCGCTATTTTTTGGTCTATTCATTTTTCTAACCTTTTATTAATGGGAGATACCAGGTTTAATTACTTTTTTCAGCCGATTTTTTTTTTTAAGATGGTGTCTCCCATATGGTCCCATTTTAACTTAGTCTAGTTCTGACAATTTGAGTGCGGTAGTGTTTTGTTAAAAATAAATTATGAGTAGTTCATTCATCTTATATTCATTAATTTCATCTTCTTTTTTTGTGCATTCTAGTTAGAAACCCGTAGCATTAAATAAATCTCCGATAACATTACGTCATTTAGAGAAAAACCTTCTTTATTACCGTATGTCATGTCAAAACCATTGGTCACATCCATAATTATAATATGACTAATTTAAAAATCAACCTCCAAATAAATAATATTTATCCGCGAACTCACAGCGGGCTTATATTGTCTCATTATTTAAAATAAACGAACAATGGAGACTGAAGAATTAATTAATGATCATTCCGTTTCATTAAACAGAACGCAAACCAAAATCTTATGTAACCTCCGGAATAAATATGACGCTAAATTGATTGTAAAGATCCGTACATGGCGATAGTTTTTTTTTCCACTTTTTTTTTTTTAAATGACTTTTTGAGAAGGCTGATGTTTTATGCTTAAACAGCATCATTGTATTGTTCTGGAGATAGTCATTCAAATATGTAATTTTGATTTTATGTGATAAATATGTACATCTAATAAATGATTAAACGTTTCTAGGTACGAATATAGCATTTGTAATTGAAATCTATTATTGCCTTCATTCAACAATATTTAAAAAATCATACTTCAGTATATTTTTAATCTTGTTTTTTTCAACTTTTTAAATTAAAAAGCTATTTATCACAATTACATATTATATCTATTTACCATATAAAAATAATAGTCTAAAGAATACTTTATGTACAAGTGTTTTGTACCAATATAAACAGAACTTTAGGTTAATTACAAAGAAAATTACGGTCCTGATGAAAATGTAATGCTGATGTAAATCAAACAGCATTACCGTGGCCGTGGAACCTTTAATATAATATACGTGGTTGTAATCTTTAATTAATTATGGTCAACCATAAACAACATTTAATATTTTTCTACATGACTGTACGGAGTAGAAATGCTTTCTGTGTATTTGTTTAGGAATTTTCATTATAATTTGACCTTATTTTAAGTTCGTGTTTAATAGCAATCGCTAAACATATATAGCCAAAACGAATGGACGGATCGGGCTGAAATTTGGCATGCAGATAGATGTTATTACGTAGGAATCCGCTAAAAAAGGATAAATTCCCAAGGGGATAAAATAGGGGATGAAAGTTTGTACCATGAAAATTTATTAGGACCGCGCGGGTGAAGCTGCGGGCAACAGCTAGATAGTATATAAATCAGATAAGTTGGTGATTGGGATATATGCAGCTTAGAATTTTACAATTACTGATCAACCATAAATTAATTATAACTTTATTTATTACCCACAGATTATATTAATTTTGTCGACGAGCGCTAAACTTTATATAATAATGAAAGTCAAATGTCAGTTTTCGTATTGAATATTCAAAACACGATAAAACTTCAGAGATATGATAATGTTAATAGCGATTTGTGTAATTGGTTTCAAAACTAAGTTTTTTCGGTTTGTCGTAAAAACGGAAAAATTTTATAATTTCAATTCGCTAATTTAATTACGCAGCAATTTTATTCTTGTAAGAACCAAGGAATTCGATAATATGAGAAATCTGTCAATTTATACCTGATCCAGGATAGATAGTTAATTATAGACTAGACTATGAAAAATTAATAATAAGCCAATTAGAAAGTTAAACATGGCGCTTGTGAAAATCATCAAAATGCAATAAGATATTTTTCTGTCCTTCCTAAAGTTTGCGATTGAGTTGAAAACAAAACCTTAACGAGAAAACTTATTTTTTATGGAATAAAGAACTGCTCAAGATCTCATAAATAACTCACTTAATAAACTAACCGAATTCAAATGGTTTCATTGGAGGGCAAGATCTTACCAGGTTTTATTATGCAAATTGGTGTTCCACTAGGTTCCATTCTCGGTCTATTTTTTTTTTTTTTCATATCGGTCAAACTTTTGGGATTGTACTATTTGCTGAAGGCACATTCTTAATTTGAAATGTAAATAAAAATTATATTTATTATATATAATTTATTTGCTTAATATTTATTTTATCTGCACTGTCTTTAATTTTCAAACTTATATTAATTGTTACCGTTAACTATATTTCAATTCAATGTACCTTATGACATACCCTAATTTAAAGATTATGTAACCTTATTAAAAGTATATGCAACAATTCTAATTATAATACAATATAAGTTTGTCAATTGACAATAAAATAAACTTACCCCTTAAAAATCCCTATTTGCCTTCCATTTCCCTAAATAAATTACATTTTTTATTGAGGAAATCCTCAAACTTCTTAACAGCAGCTATAAATAATCATGGCCCGGAAAATTATTCTGCTTTGACGATGATTTAATTACACTTGATTGATTTAATTTTATCGTGGCTTGTTAGCAATTGAATATGTGCTTTACCATTATAATGGATGTATTATTATGAATTACAGGTTATACAAAGTGTGATAAAAAACATTGGCAAAAAACATTTTCTGGTAGTGTGGATCTCATTGATTTAAACTCATTTAATTGTACCCCCAAACAAAACATAAGAGGAAATTTCCGACCAGTAAATTAAACCCACACAAGCACACAAAAACATCCATAAATTTAATTATTCATATTTATGTACAATCTGTGACCGTTCTGCTATCTGTGACAATAAATTATCTGTGCAAACAAATCATACCTACTATATCTAAATGGTTTATTTTAATCTGTATTCCATTAGGCGCCCATGATGGCTTTTCGCGCCAAAACGAGGTCGTCCAATTTGTAACTAATTTGTCGGAAAACCGCTTAATTTGTGTTTTGAGTTTAATTTTTATTCACGATATTATTCTAAACGTTTCAATAATTACAGTTATACTAAACAATTATATAACAAATGTAATATCTGCCTGTGTTTCTATTATAAGAAGAAAGAAGATAAATCATGGCGTACAAATGCAATTTAATCAAATTTTTCCAATATTATATATTGCATGAATGGATTTGTTTACTCAGTTCTCAGAAAATAAGAGAAACCAAGCAATTACTTCAATTGAATCAAGGAAACAATATTTTTCTTTCTATTTGTGCTTAAATAAATAATTGACCGACCGGTGTTTGTTTTGCGTTTTTCTATATGTTTTTGTATGTAATTGTATGACACATTAGTTATTTTATATGAATCTAATAATATAATGAGCTAATATATACAAATAATATAAAGCTAAAGATTGTGTTTGTTTCAAAGCGTCAATCTCAGGAATAATTGTTTCGGAATGGAATTTTTTTGTATTTTATAGTCCATTGAGGAAAGCTTATAAATAGACTGAAAACATTTTTTAATGTACGGCGTAGGTGAAACCGCGGTTCATAGATAATATTGCTTAAAAAGATTGTATTTAAATGGTTTTGAATATAAAACTAATTCATCAGTTCTATAAAGCTACGAAGCTAATACATGCAACCATTTTATACTGATTTATATCTTTATCATTATTACACGCTTTTATTAACTTTTTAAATAGCTTTAGGACGTGGTTTTGCTTGCAAAATATTGGAAAAAATTATCGTACATTTCATTTTTAATCAAAATATAAGGTAATTTGATAATACCCGGCGTTTGGTACATATACGTATATACCTACCACACGCGAAACCGGGGCGAACATCTAGTCCTATCCTACTTAATCCTACTAATATTATAAATGCGAAAGTTTGTAAGGAGGTGTGTGTGTTTGTTGCTCTTCCACGCAAGAACTACTGAACCGATTACAATGAAATCGTAGACAGGCACATTGGTACGTAGACAGCTGGACAACTGGAATAACATATAGGCAACTTTTTATCCCGATATTCCTACAGGATACGGACTTACGCGGGTGAAACCGCGTGGCGCAGCTAGTATATTATAAATTTATACGGAACAATTGAACGCAACTAACCACAATATAGCTACGTAATTTCATAGAAAATTAATTTTTACCGCTACAATGAAGGAAGTCGCCTTTTGTTCGGGGAAATAGAATTTCGCGGTGCCTGTCCGTCCATAAACAGTATTCTCATTGATAAATTGAAGTGTTTTTAATTTAACGTACGTATATTATAAATTACTCGTAACGTAAGTCACAAAATTAATTTCACATCAACTTAAAGTTGTTGAGTTGTGAAATTAATTTTGGGAAAGAAATATTGAAAGAAAAAAGAGACAAATCCCACTAATCCTACTAATATTATAACGTCTGTTTGTTGCTCTTTCACGCAAAAACTACTCAACCAATTGCAATGAAATTTGGTACGTAGACACCTGGACAACTGGAATAACATATAAGTAACTTTATATCCCGATATTGCTACGGGATACGGACTTATGCGGGTTAAACCGCAGGGCGCAGCTAGTGATAAATAAATGAATCAACGTACAGGCATCTATGTACAAAAAATGTTGCCATATTGCTCAAAGCTCTTCCAGGAAACCCTGAATGATTAAATATCATTAATTATATTAGTTCATTCATATATTAATTAATTCATGGTTGCTTCGAGAAGCTTTGAGAAATAAGGCCGCTGTTTTGTACATACAGCATGCATGTTGTCTTATTTTTAATCTATTATCTTTTTTTTCTTTCACTATTCTGACATGTAATAAATATTTTAAATAACTATGTTGAGAAAAGCCTCGGATTATATGTTTTTCTTTGGCTAGGCTGACGAAACCGCAGGCGGAAAGTTAATTATAATGGCTTCGCTTTAAAATCTTTACTTGGTCCCTTCTCGAGATCATAATTGTAAAACATATTTGTACCAAACTTCATCCATTTCCAATTTCCAGTTGGCTCGGTGGTTTAAGCGAGAAGGTGCGACATACAGACAAAGTTTCGCATTCATATGGGTAGGGATTTGTTAATTTAATTTGATTTAAATAAGTAAATGAGGATTTTATGTTAATGAAACAATTGTAGATTAATCTCGATAACTCACCTATTCATTATTTCTTTGTCTGTAATAACCTTGCCTATTTACTTCACTTTAAAAACCATGCTTTTTTATTTTCCTTTTAGTTATGTTATAAAAAATATAGGCCTAAGTTTTTTTCACTTTTTGGTAAAACAGTTTTTATTTTATAGAGGCCTAGCATAAACGACAAATGTATGCTTTATGGTCCTCGCGAGAATATACAAAATTCTACAATATTTTTACGAATAAACTCAACCATTACTCAGGTTCTTTACATTTGCGAATGTTTACGAGAGAAAATAATTCACAAATGGCAATTGCTTGATGGTTTTTAATCTAGCTAACATGTTTTAGATGAAAACTACGAGTATAGTTTATAATGAAATAGTGCTACTGTTTAAAATAATATTACAAAAGGGTGCTTCTTTGTTGGTTTGCTTTTTTTTCACGTGGCAGCGGGTTTTACGGTACTTAAATTTAAAGTCTTGTTTTCCGAGTTGGTTATGAACTATTTTTGGTAGAAATCAAAGCAGTGGTTTATGATAAATCTTGTGTAACATCATGATCCTTACTAATATTATAGATGAAAGCATGATATACTTGTTTGCCTTTCCCACACGATGTAGCGGATACATAGTTAGAATAGGTATTTTATGTTATAATTATCGTCTCTGGAGACGGTTTAGGAGCTTAGAGTAAATATAGCCTACTGCCTATATCAATAGGCCATTTTTCATCGCATTAAAATGTACAACTCTCATAACAATATCCATTCTAATGAGCGTTTCAATCAATTAGAAATTTATGTTAATTCCGAGAGATGGCGTTGTATTAAAAGAGTACAGACAAGTAAGAAAACTATTTATATTCTTCGACCACTCGAGCGAAGCCGCGTAGTGCTCATGTGATTATAAATATGCGATATACAATAATTTCAATAGAGACATCCACAAATCCACATTTATTTTATTATTTTATTTAACTCTTCAACAACATTGTACGTGGAAGGAAACTTAGAGATAATAATAATAATGAGTAAAATAAAGCGTACAATTTGTTTGGCGGCCTTATCACTTAGAAGTGATCTCTTCCAGGCAACCACGGTAAAAGGTTTTATTTATTAAGGTTATTTATCATAACAAAAACCGTCTCGAAGGACCAAATGTGCCCTTCTACTAAAATTAACTCAAACTGAATAGTATATTTATAAGCACGCCTGGACACTCCATACGAAAGTATTTCTCCCGATACTAATTCTCCTGGGCATATTAAGAGCTTTGTTTACTCGCACGATAATTTATTTGACACTTTCTTAGTGCTTCAAAAAGTTCAAATATGTATTTATATCGATGTAAGAAAATATTTATGTTTAGTTCTTATGTTGAGGATGTCTGCGGTTTCTAAGCTACTGACCTTAAGTTTCTCATTACGCCGACGCAATTTTCTATTAAATTAAAATAGAAAACATCCTCCCAATATTTCGAAAATCGCTTTAATAAAGCCAATTTTATAATTAGCTTCTTTAGACTCGATTTTGACTTTAAAAGGACAGATTTAAATCAAACTTGGTACACTCATCAAGGATCGGTGACAAAACAATAATTTCGTAAGTTTATCTTATTATCATCTGATTCAGATCAAGTGAATATACCCTGCTAAAAATCAAGAAATCGTGTTGTCTTGATTTTTAACAGGGTATATTTATTCGCGTAATGAAAACCGACATGTATCTTATTATTTTCAAAACGACGATCAATATCCGACGCCGAACAAACTGCTATTGCAATTTCTAAAGGCATTGGACACTATGCTGGATAGGAATTTCAATTTAGCCATGTTTTGTTCGGCGCCCTTTCAATCTAAGCGCTTTCATTACACATTTTTAACGGTTTGCACTGATTGCATTGCTTGTGAAGCGGTTATTCGATGTATGATCTATGTTCCAAGTCAAATTAACGATAGCTTTATTGGTTTTAAGAGCGGGCAACTGAGCTGGGTGGTTCGCCTGATAGTAAGCGATCACCACCGACAACGCATGAATATTTTTAGAGGTAGGGCCTCTGCAAATCGGTAGCTCGCTTTTAATGGAAAAGGTTCTATACCTTTAAAACATAGATTTAAAAATGATGCAGTATGGGAGTCGATTATGTTTTGAGCATCCTTTACGCCTTAGGGCAACGCAATTGCAGACGACCCTACCTATGTAAATTTTACATAAAAATATAAACAGGGGAAATAATAACGACGGAAATGAAATAATGGACTGGGAGTCCAAAGATTATCTTTATTTATTTATTTTTATTTTATTTTTAAAAAAGGTACCTTACAGCTAAATATAAAATAAATGGTTCCTTTTACAAATAACAAGGTACACCAATTACAAGGTACATCATTAACTATTCGATACAGTGTCTGAACAAAACGAAAAAACAATAAACAACTAAAATGAAAGAAATTGAATTTTATGGGCCTCCTCCCACATCATCGTACAAACACAGCAGCATTTATATGCGACTATACACCGATTTCTCCGGTAGAAGAAGGAAGGAAGGCCCAATACGTGCTAAAGCTTGCTCGACTCCATTCAAATAGTATAAACCAGTAGGGGCTGTTGAAATAAAGGCAATTTCTACATACGCTTTGAATTTCTTTCCAGGTTTAATCACTAGCTACTTGGGTTATTATTCAAAACAAAAGATACCACTGCGATTAACTATGCCTTTGTTCGTTCTACATTTGAGAGCAGTCTACCGATGTCTTTTCAAGCATTGAAGAGTGGTTGTGGAATAAAGAAACACATATACGTACGTCGTACAGGCGTGATGCGAATTCATATGGCTAAGTGATTTTGTCATGTGATAAAAGTGTTTTTGTTTGATGAAATTATTATACTGTAATGAGAATATATTCTTCTCTATATCTTCTCTAATTGCTCTAATGATTAAAATACATTTAAATGGATCCAAAGTTCACTACTACTCAGTTGTAAATTGTTATTTTTTTACCGCTTCAATAAGTAAAATTATATAACATTGTGTGATATGCCTACTAATATCATAAAGGGAAAGTAATTCTGTATGTTTCTTTACGTTTAAACCACTGAACCGATTTCGATGAAATTTGATACAAAATAGTTTTATAACTGGGAACGTACAGATTTCATCCCGAAAATCCCAAGAGGGCGGGAATTGATTGTGCGGATAAAACCCCGGTCTATGTACCTTGCAATTGCCGACGCGGGCGAAGCCGCGGGTGGATATCTTTAAGGATGTATTGTTAATGAGCTTACAGTCGAATCACATGTAAAATGACATATGCTATTATGTGTATATATTAGTTTTCTAAACAAAACATGTGTAGTTAATATTATTCAAATTCAAGAAACCCAACATTTTTACTTGCGCATATTTAGAATTCTATAATAAATAATGTATAATTTACCATTCAATTTCGCCTACATATTTAAAGCCTATTGCTTGCATTTACATAGTGTATATGAAATTACGTAATCCTGGATATTAATTAATCTCATGAAATAATCGTATAAGTGTACAAAGTTTGAATTAAATCTGCCCGTTTAATGTGGGTCAAAATCGAGACAAAAGGAGTCATACAAGCGTGACGCATGACGCTAGAAGCGTGTTAAAAAACCTCGTCATTTACTCAAAAGCGAGTAACCGTCAGTAAAAAGGTAAAATATAAAACGGTTGAAGCCACAGCATAATTAACAATTTTATAGAATAAAAGACACATAAAGCAACATTATGGCATCAGCTACAAGACGGAAGATTTAATTAAAATTTTTAATATTGCGGCCAGATGTGCACTGAAATGGTTTTATATCTTGGAAAATAGGGCTCCTTTTAGACATAGTAAAACGTTAATTGCGGGAGTTATTTCGTGCAGTTGAGTCGGTGTGTTACTTAACTTTTAATCATGTCCTTATGTGAGCTTTTATAATTTTATGGATAACTTTATTTTCAATATTTCTCTGAAATAATATTTTTAATCTTTTGTTTGTAAAATGCTTGCCACTCCCCTCTTTAAACCATATATTAAACCTCTTTTATACACAATAGATTTCTATAAACTTCAAATCAATTAGTAAAATATTTCTATGGTTATGAATGAAAAAATGCTCAAATGGTTGATTACCATAATTTTTAGCATATTATCTTTACGATATAGTGCAGTTATTGATTGTTAGTAATTTAATACATATATTATAATGCTTAGTTTAAATGATGAAGTCAACGTAGTTATAGTAGGTAATAAAAACTAGTATTTATAAAAATCTAAACGCATTCAAATTGTCAGACCAAAATTCAAATTCAAATTATAAGATCATATTCAAATAGGACTGCACGGAAGGCAAAGTTTTCAAATAAAATATAATTAACTTAATCGGTTCACCGAGTCCAACGTTATAAGGTAACAAACCCAAAAAGAAAATGACGTCACATTGGAAACTTCTTCTTTTAAATTCAATTGAAAGACATTAAAACGCATTTTCATCCCATAAATAACAAACCATACTAAATAACGATATGAATAACGGTAACAATCTAACAAAAAAGGAAAAAACGAGCAAAGCGAATGAAACGAATCTTCTCAGTTTCTCAACTACCAAACGACGAATGGGCACACTCAATCAAGATTACGTGAGTGTGAAGTGACCCTCAATTTATACCCTTCAAAATACTCTGAATGAAGCTGATTAGATAATGCGAGATTTATTTGCTTCCTCCGCGTGAAGGTTACACGTAATTACATTTTTTACGTCCTCAAAGCCTTTTTTATACGCTTTTATTGGTTTTAGTTGTATGTTTATATGTAACCGACTTGCTTAGACCCGATTTAGACACACTTTAAACAGATTAAAACTTGTAGAATCGGTGACCAAACAATAATGTCGGGATAAACTCATTGTATTGTTTTATTATCCTGATTACGATCGCCAGGATAAATTAATGTGCTTACATATACTCTTTATAAGACTAACTTAAACAATTTAGTTGATTCTATCCTTAAATATTGTTTTTGTAGTTTTTTTAACCTATATTACATTTATGTTCATGTTGCGCTCGCGCGTACATCACTCAAACAATCACAACTTTTTTGAAACTCGTAACTTCTTAGTGATTCGTGGTGGTGTTGTTTAGGATTTATGTCGTTCAAAAATGTTTAAATACAGTTGTTTTAGTTTTGTAATTATTTAAATTATGGCTTTTGTCAATAGTAATAACCGTTAGGTATCAGGGAATTAGGATAGTATTAACTGATGTTTGAACACACAAATTCGAGTTTCTTTTTTTTATTAACCGAAACCAGCTGTAATTGTTTTACTTAAAACTATAATAGCTTTGTCAGATAGAAGGCGTTAATTGCGCGCGTCAGAGCGCTAAACTTACGACGTGGTATGACGCCGAATTGTGTTTTACTTCAAGCTATTTGCCTCGTCAGGTATAACGCACTTTCAATCATAGGATGTTGGATACAAATGACCTTGTCAAATAGAACGCGTCATAAGCCCCTGTCAGAGCGTTGTCTGACGCACGCTAAATGTGTGTTAAATGTGTATCCGTTACGATATATTGTCGTGTAGTACGACTACAACACAATTCGGCGTCACAGCAAGGCATCAGGTAAACGCTCTGACGCGCTAAATACACGTTCTGTTTGACAAAGCCAGTAGCGCGTAGTACAACACAATTCGGCGTCATAGCGCGGCGTCAGATTCACGCTCTAACGCTCTGACGCGCGCTAAGTACACGTTGTGTTTCACAAAGCCATTAATATGAAACATCCTATGAATGCCATATTGATTCGCGTGGGCGTTGACGATACGCTGATTCAAAACACGCAATCAATCTTGAAACTTGGCTGAATATAACATACTCAATTTTCATAGTGACACCTATCTATCTATCTTTATGAACAGGTATTATGTTAACTACTGTGAGCTGGTTTAATGATATTACGGTCCGGTATCCTGTGTAGAAATACATATTTTGTATTCTATTCTTAATTGTCTATTTTAAAATATTGAAATAAAATAAAAAAGAACTAAAATAATTGGATACAGCCCAAAAAGTTATCGTAACTTTTACAATGGTCTTTACAATAGACAATCTACTGCTAAAAATGTAGACATTTAAATTATACTCAATTAATCGAATATTTCAACCGTCATTTATATAAGTTTTCTTTATATTATATTTATATTCCTTAATGTATTTCATTTGCCCACTAAAGATTATCAGGAAACGATAATACAATTGTATATTTTATGTATGTATGCAGCTCAAAATAAACTAAGTAACTGAACTCTAAAAATATCCGGTTAATAATCTAGATAAAGCCACAAGATGGAATAAACTAGCGAACGTGATTGCATTAACTGCGCCTGCAAGACCCGCTTGGTTCATCGAATTTCCCGCGCTTTTCCTTATAACCCAATAATGGACATCCTTGTTATCTGCAATATTTAGAGCACGTGCCCTTTTGAAGTGTAAATTCGTATCAAATATTATTAAACTAGAAGTGTTTCGCCTGTAGGAAGATAATATTCTAGCCAGCGAGAAAATTTTAAGATAATATGTAAATGGGCGGTTAGAATTTATTATTTGAATTATGGCAATTTTTATTTCATAAAACATGTGTTGTATTGTTAATCTGTATTCATGAATTTCGATGCGAAAAATGCAATATTCAAGTTGAAATTCAAATCTGGTTTTTTATAGTTCTGTTAAAAATAGTTCCTAAATCGACAGAATGAAGTATTAAAAGTTAGAAAAACATTTCGAACGATCTAGAACTTTTTTGCTAGAGCATGTTATGAGTATGAGTTATTGATAAAGTTGAAATTGAAAAAAATTGCTTACTTATACTACACTTTCCTTTACCAGAGATAATATAAAACTATACTATTATCCTACTAATATTATAAATGCGAAAGTTTGTAAGGATGTGTGTGTGTTTGTTACTCTTTCACGCAAAAACTACTGAACCGATTGCAATGAAATTTGGTACGTAGACAGCTGGACAAATGAAATAACATATAGGCAACTTTTTATCCCGATATTCTAACGGGTACGGACTTACGCGGGTGAAACCGCGGAGCGCAGCTAGTCTACTAATAATGATATTAAAAACTCTACTTAATAATATGAAGCTGAAAAGATTTGAACACGTTAATCTCAAGAACTACTGAAACGATTTCATTAATTCATTCACCGATGGATATGTAAGTGATCCCTGAATGCATTAAATGTACTACGGACAAACCCGGGGTGAACCGCTAGTAAGTATAAATCGAACCAACTTTGCATTGCGAGGCATTCAATTGTTATGAATTACTCAGAATTTCTCGAAGATAGAAGAACTAGTATTCCTCTCTTTAAAACCTTCTGATTTCTTATTTATTCTGTCTCATTTAATTTATTTAATGCGTTTAATTCAAAAGCGTACTTTAATAATAAGTATGTAAAGATCAATTACAATAGGTCTGCAGTATTGCCTAGCATAGTATTGTATTATCTATGGTACAGCTTAATATAGGTAATTGATTTATGTAATATGAATAAATAATGTTGAAAGCTCTAATCAAAGTATCAGAAGATATAACTAAGACTGCGATTTAAGCAATTACCAGATTTTTAACTGCCATTTTTTCAATATAATTATAATCTGTATTTTATTTGTTTTAACCACTTTTGAGTGTTATATTATTGTTTTAACAGAAAATGTTTATTCAGTTAAATGAGGACACTTAAAACTCATATGATTTCTGATGCTGATGCTGTAAGAATAAATAATATAAATTTTGTCTATCTGCCCGTATTTCTATCACCAGATGAACCTTGATAAAGACTAAAAATTAATAAAGTGAACGATTGTCATTTATTGCATTATTAGAGAGTTTACAATACGGTTTTTACAATCTTACGGTGATATTGTTAGGTATGAAAGAAATAAAATACTAGCTGCGCCCCGCGGTTTCACTCGCGTAAGTCCGTATCCCGTAGGAATATCGGGATAAAAAGTTGCCTATATGTTATTCCAGCTATTCAGCTATCTACGTGCCAAATTTCATTGCAACCGGTTCAGTAGTTTTTGCGTGAAAGAGCAACAAACACACACACATCCTTACAAACTTTCGCATTTATAATATTAGTAGAAAGTAGGATATATTATATACTAGTCGAACTTTTTATGTCACACGAGCGTCACAGAAACTCGGATCTCGTGTGTCAGGCATGAGAAACTTTAATAAATTAGTGACTAATTCTTCACCTAATAGACTCAAATTTCTGTCGTATATTAGATGAATAATAGCTTTCATATTTTACGAAGCGTCTTTTAATATTTCGCTCGTTTCACGCCCATTTATCACTTTCAAGTTTCATTTCTCAAAACTCCTCTCAGTTATAATTATTCAGTTATCAGCGTTAGTTTCCTTTGAGCAGAAGTTTGATGAAATGTTAGATAATTTACATACATGTGAATTAGTTGCTTTATAATTTTTGTTATTGACAAGCTTTACGCCCCGGCTCCGGATAGTTATTTACCTTAATCGAAATAATAAAAACTATCCTATCTTTTAAGTTGAACCAAACTGTTCATGATTAAATTGATTACAATTTGCTTCATAAACCACTAATATCTTATTTGCTCAAACTGAGGAACTATGGTCGAGAAACGAGTAACAAGAAACCACTTCCTTCTATTAGTTATAACTTTATCCTCTAGGTCATGGTACGCCGGGGATGGCTTTAGGGGTTCAAGCGATCAATTATCATAATAATTCCTTCGAGAAAGTCATCCAAAGTTTCATTAATTATCTTATAGAGTAACTTCGAGTCACATTGTATCGATTTATTAAGATATTATTTCAACTAAACCATCGTTAACTAATTCAATCAATTGCGAAGTTACGAATTATTATACGTCTAATAATCTTTACCTACATTTAACTCTTAGACACGTGTATTTGTTTTGATAGGTTAACTAAAATATTATATTATGACGAAAATAAACCTAAAGGCATATATGAATAAATCACAAAATTGAATGTTCAAAACTAAAAGGGACTTTCATGTAACAAGGGACGTTAATTAGTCGTATCAATTTTCACAGTTAGTAGCCAAGGTAATGAAAGGGCTGCCATTAATATTCCAAAATTTAACGGGCAAATGGTACACCTGTTCTACCTACATAACCCTTTACGCCCTACATCCGTAATCCATTATGCCAATATATAAATCCGCAGCTAATAAATAATTTCCTTTGTCCACAGATAACAAACGACACGCCAATAAACCGCCCTTAAACGACAGCTGTCAACGTCACAAAGATGTCATTGTCAAGCGTGAGATAACTACAGATAAGAAATCAAGATGGCGCACGACAAGGGATGGACGGAATATTTTCAGAACAGCTCCCATTCGGATTTCAAACCCAGCGATGACATTTATCCAAATGGCCTAGATCTTCCCGCCAAATCGAACTACAATTTCTACGACAATCAAACTTTGGATGTAGAATATTATTCGAATATAACGACAGATGATTATTGTTCGTCGAACCATTCACACGTATATTTAAATATTACATGCCAATTTCCTGTAAATTATGCGGAACCTATGTATGGGTAAGCTTAACAAAAATTTCAATAATTAATGTTGTTACAAAAAATCAAAATAACGTATTTCAATCACCAATCAATCATTTTGGTCTTAATATAAGTACCTTAATATCTATCATCAAATTAATCAATTGTATATTATATGTTCTGATTGATTTGTAGATATAATTCAAATTCATATTCAAAAACCTAGGGATAGAACTTTTGAATTGGGTAAATACAAAAAAAACGGAATAAATCATCAAACTCATGGTTAAGAACAAAGAATCTCTCTCTAAGAACATTACAACTTTTATTATTTTTTTAAGAGGAAATCAGTTCAGTATTTTTCACAGGACTAAGAGTCACCAGGAGCCAACAAATACGAATAATTATATGTACTTAGATAACATTTCATCATAATATCTCACAACCAAGCATTTCTATATTGTACACTTCACTAAAACGTAAAAAAAACGTGTTAAATTGTGCTCAATTATTTATCAACTATGAACTTCGTCAAGACATAATTTAATCATGCCTTCTTTTCAGATACATCGCCCCCTTCCTTTTAGCGACTACCACTGTAGCCAATACTCTCATTGTGGTGGTGCTGTCGCGACGTCACATGCGCACTCCAACCAACGTGGTCCTCATGGCGATGGCCCTCTGCGATATGTTCACGATGCTGTTCCCAGCACCCTGGCTCTTTTATATGTACACCTTTGGGAATCATTACAAGCCGTTGAGTCCAGTGCAGGCGTGCCAGGCCTGGCATTACATGAATGACGTAAGTTGTCAAATGTTAAATAGATTTTTTTTTTTGTAATAAACGAAAATGGATGTCATCTGGCTATAATGTATACTGGAATTTGGAAAAGTTCGTCTACTATGTCACTATCTTAATTCGGAAAGAAAAAAAATGATTTGGTTAAAAGTGGAAATATGCGTGCCCTGGGTTAGCACTATATAAAAACAAAATAATTATAAATGGAAAACTAACATTATGCCCGCGGTTTCGACCTCGTTCCTAAAGGAAATTCCGAGGGAATGTGATGTTTCACCGTGGAAAGAAGTTGTCCATGTCATTCTCTAGTTTACTAACTATCTTCAAGCACAATTCCATCCGTTGCGATGTGAAAAAAGACAAACAAACACACTTTCGCATGTCTAATTTTAAATATTAAATATATTTTTTTAAAATCCTGATAGTAAGTTTACTTTTAAGATTATTTTAAAACGGAAAAAAGGCCAAGTAATTCGCGCGTGCAGTTTTAAAAATCTAATTAAAGCCGGAAGCTCGAGAAAAACAGTAATGTTTAATTAGTTTTCAGATTTATAATGAGTATCATTAGTAACTTTAAACGGAACAAAACAGACAACTGGGGAAATATTTCCACAATAGCAGGCCGTTCATCTTATCACAGAATAAGTTTCCAATTTCTTAAGATATCTGATACATCGACTGATAAATAAATCTCTACCAGTTATTAAATAAACTAACAGATCAGCCAAAAACAATTATGTATAGTGAAACTTTAGACAGTTGAGTAAGGAAACCATAAATTTGCCTTCTCATTTGAAAATTACATTAAAATGAACAATCAAAAAAGCTCATGAAATATCCTGTTGATAATTTCATAGTTACGTTACCCTACTTACCATCTTCCGCCGTAAAACCGCCTCCTTGGTACAGTGGTTGACGCGTTAGCGTAGAACCGTGGGATTCTGGGTTCGATTCCTCGTGGGGACGCACAAAAAATTCTTGATCTAACAGGACACGGAAGGCTGATCACCTACTTGTCCATAAAGAAAATCGATCAGTGAAACAGATAGATGTATATCATCTGCCCCATACCCTATACTTACCTACATAGAAAAGGCGAGAAAATTTACGATATCAAAAATTTCTCAAATATTTGTCCATCGTTATAAAAACATCCTTATTATGTTTATTGAAGCGAAACCTTTACACTAAGCGAGGTTCCAATTTTTTCTTTTTTTTTCAAGCATCATTAAACGATATCTCCTTTAATGTTTCCTGTTTCCTTGTTTTAGCTATAACTGAAATATTATTATTCATTTTTATTTTAAGAATCCATTTCAATTCGAGTGAATTTTTTTTAGTTAAAATATTAATACAATTTCTATTCATGCTTTAGTCTATTTCTAAAAAAAAATAAAGCTTATTAGTATGTTTCGTTTTATTTCTACTTATATTATATATTATTTTTATATAGACAAGTTTTACACTGTATACTTTAGTTATAACATTAACATTCGGCCCGCCCACTGAAAAAATATCCATAAAAACCGACCAAGGAATCTGGCTATGACATTTTCATAAATAGAATTAATAAAAACAGCTTATCTCGGAGGAGAAGTCATAAATTTTTCCACGATTAACCCGAGTCCCTCTGAGTCGCTTGTTATCCAGTTTTATCCGATGAAAACCGGTTCATCCCAGTTATGGCCGGTTGCGAAAGCGGTTGACATTTGTTAATTTGTCAGCAATGTTTAATATTTGAGAAAATAATGTGTCATGGTGAAATAGTTTCTAATTTAGCTAATTTAGAGTTTAGAAAAGCAATTCGTATTATGGGTGGTTATTTTAGGCGAGTTATTATAAGATAATATTCTTCATATTCCTTAAACAGATGTAAGTAATATACTAATAATCTTATAGAATTATGTATTAAAAACGAAGTACTTTAAAATTCTCAATCTACTGCTTATTTGAATTATTCGAAGGAACAACTATGCTCATTATTTTTATCAGCAATTATTACCAGCTAGCTTTCCGCCCGCGGATTCGCCCGCGTGAAATTCGGTTATATCGCTTTCATCTCCCTATTTCAACTCCTTCTACCCTTTCTTTCGCGATAAAAATGTCCTATGTCCATCCTATGTATGTGTATGTGTATTTCAAAAATTCTTTCTCCATTAAAAAGCTGCATATTCATTGAGTGAAATAGGCTATATATGTACTACGGGCGAAGTCGTAGCGCACAACTCGTAACATAATAAGGGAGAATAAGTTATCCTGATTTAAATCGCCAGGATTTTATATTTCCCATGCGCATACTCCGTATAGAAGAACATTATGTTGATTCTATTATTAAATCATGTCATTTGCTTTTTTAACAACATACTAGCTGTGACCCGCGGTTGAAACCGCGTAAGTCCGTATCCCGTAGGAATATCGGTATAAAAAGTGCCTATGTGTTAGTGTTGTTTCAGTTGTCCAGCTATATACGAAGCAAAATAGTATTATTATTCACCAATAGATGTCAGGAAAAAAAAACGCGAATAAAACACGAATATGACATTTTCTAAAAAAAATTATCTAGCTAGATCGAATTATTGCCCCCGAAACCCCCTATATACTAAATTTCATGAAAATCGTTGGAGCCGATTTCGAGATATATATATATATATATATATATATATATATATATATATATATATATATATATATATATATATATATATTTATATATATACAAGAATTGCTCGTTTAAAGGTATAAGATATATAAATATATCTACACTAATTATAAAGAGGAATAATTTGTTTGTTTGTTTGTAATGGATAAACTCAATAACTACTGGACCGATTTTAAAAACTTTTCCATCATTAGAAAGCAGCAACTTCGCTGAGTGACATAGGCTATATATGTACCCCGAGCAAAGCCGGGGCGAACAGCTAATAATGAATATTATTAAATTCATAAGGGTGATATTATTAGAAATATACATACTCTATCTAAAAACTTCAATGAATATAACACTTAATGTTTTCCCGGGTCTTTCAAAAATATCCGATATTTTTTCATTCAATTACGATGTATCCCGAAGGAATAGCCATTTTCTGATAAAAGTGGTCTATTACAATAGCTTTAACAAGTTTTTACCTTGTCCTTTGATATTCATTAAATAATTTAAAACATAATTTTAAACTATTTGAAGAATTATAAAAAGAAAGCTTAGGTATTGTTTTAAAATGCTATGTATCAATAGAATTCCACATTGCCACCACACCGGACTTGAACATTAGCAATTTAATGAATACTTGAGTATAAATACTTTATTGATTCTTTAAAAAATACTAGCTCACCGCCCGCGGCTTTGTTCGCGTAGTCGCAGGAAAGATTGACTCGGTTTTCTCGCGTGTTCCCGTTTTCGTGCGATTTCCGGGATAAAAACTTTCCCGTCCAACTTTTATGTCCATCTCCAGGTTCTAAGCTACCTCAGTACAAATTTTCAGCTAAATCGGTTAATCTGTTCTTGAGTCATAAATAGTGTAACTAACACAACTATCTTTTATATATTTTTATGGCAGAGCAAGCAAAGGAGCAGGTGGGCCACCTGATGTTAAATGGTCACCACCGCCCATAAACACTTGCAACACTGAAGTGTTACAAGTGCTTTGCCGGCCTCTCAGGGACATATACGGTCCTTTCTTGGAGGCCCCAATGTCGTAATTGTTCCGGAACACCGTAGCTGGTCATCATCATCAGCCCATATATGTTACCAGTGCTGGGACACAGGCCTCCTATGAGGGGCTCCGTTGGTGAATCGTTCCAAAGCTTCACCGTATATATATATAGATTACCGTGAAACAACCATAACGATTTATATAAATAGCATTATGTATAACAATATGGCGGTCTAAGCTATGATATTGAGGTCTTGAAATAAATCCTTGGTTAAATATCTTCAATCTGTCAGAACATCATCTGATATACCCAGTAATATATGATAGTTTCGAATCTGGCCAAGAAATAAAAAAGGTTCGATAGCCTACTATCTCAATTTCTCGTTTATTTCCACTGAAAAAATAAAAAGATCATCTATCAAGGTTTTTCCTTATCTATTTTTTGGCTATATAAAAATTTCCTTTCCTATCTGACTGCATACCGATTTCCACAACTAGCTCCCAACCTATAAAGATACCAAAACAACTTTCCACTCGATTCTCGAGAGAACGCTTCTGTCCATTGTCTCAGAACGGAATGGCATGATAAGGGCAAAGCTGGGAAAAGTTATTATCAATTCTGTAATAGGAATATGACGATATTTTCCGTACATTGATATATTGTAGAGTTATCTGTGCTTTTCTAGCTGAGCATTTCGACGTACTGATTCATATGTTTCATTTGGATGGTTTTTATATTTCATGGTCCGGGAGTTGATTTTTATTTTTGTAAATGGTCCTAATTTTTTCTTGTTCTACTCTTTAAAAAAGTTATAGACATGGTTTTGCTCATGAGGTACTCGAGTTATAAAGTTATTCAAACACTATATACGGTGGATATAACTCCTAAACTGTTACAAATATCATATAACTCTTCCGATTTAATAGAGAAATATGACTAAAACTAAGTATGTAAATACAAACATTTTTGTGGAATACAAAGTTTATCCTGTTTACTAATTCGTCTTCTATAGATATATCGATTGTTAGTTTTAGAAAACTTCTGATTGAGCCTTGTCTTTGATACGCATATTGTTTGCGTCTGATATTTATCTTTGTTCCAAGTTCTAAATTGAATATATTCAATTATCTAGTTTATATATTATGGTTCTTGTTCGATATAAATTATATCTTAACTGAGAGTTTGTCAAAGGAAATTCCCGTGGAAATGAGTTTTTCACCGCAGTAAAAAGAATCTCTAAATTATCTCCAGACACAATAACATATAGAAAAATTGCCACATTGCGAAGTGTTAAAAGACAAACAATCAAAGAAATTAACAAACATAACATAAAATAATAAACTCTAGTATAAATTACTAGAGTTTATTGAAAGCGAAATATTATCGTTTAAAATTGTTTAGGCGGATAATCCAGAAAATAAATTGATATAGATTTAACTTATTTCATTTAGACAGATAATATTTATGTTACAATACTAACTTTGCGCCCACGGCTTCACCTCCGTAGTTGAAGGAAAGAAAGACAGTTCCAGGGTTTTCCCCACATAATCCCCGGGATACTCACGTATCTAATGCTGTCTCAGTGCTGTGATCAAAATAGTTTTTTTTATGTCAAAGTTGTAAAGTCAATAAGACAGAATTACTTTCGCATTATAATAGTAGAAGGGATTTTTTCATTTTGTGAAATATGTAATGAACCATACTAGGAAATTATATAATACAAAATTCAAACAAAACTCAAATTTTTATTGTCCTTCTCATACAACTCTTTAATGATTTTACTACGAGCTCTTACGATTTTTCACGTCCAACTCTTATGCTATAATCATACCATGGGTCCCCAGACATTTTATCATTGTATTAGGATAAAATTGGAGAAGATAACACAGCTTGTTGCTATCGCTTAGCCTTAATAAAGACGTCGTATAAACTGCACCTTAAATTGATATTGCCGCCATTTTAAATGACCTTACCTAACCAGCGGTACTAAATGTGTCTTTCTTTTTATGACTAAGGTGGAACCGTGGAGTGGAGTTCATCAAAACTAATATTCTAGAGAGGAAACATTTGAGTCTTTGTGTGTTTTGAATGCTTTTAAGGGGAAAGGGATATGAAAAGGATTGACGACTAGCAAAAGGAATGGACTGAGAGGGGTGAAAGGAAGGAAAAGGAAGCGGGCTTCCGGCTCCCCCACTCACCGTACGAAACATAGTAGCATGCTATTATTTCACGCTACTGTAGGGGTGTTGTACTTCCCCGTTGCAAGCTAGTCCAGTTGTACTGGATCGATTTCAAAAATTCTTTCACGAATCGAAAAAGCTACATCATCAGCCCATATATGTTCCCACTGCTGGGACACAGGCCTCCTATGAGGGTTCAGGCCATAATCCAGCACGCTGGCCAAGTGCGGGTTCGCAGATGTCACATGTCGTCGAACTTTTGATTCTCGGACATGCCGGTTTCCTCACGATGTTTACCTTCACCGTTTTAAGCAGTGGTGATGTTATCTACATGCGCAGATAAATTGAAAAATCAATTTATTTCCTGCACGCTCGGTCTCGAACCCCGACTTATCGATTTTGAAGTGCGAGGTTCTCACTACTGAGCCACTGCTTTTGTATATCGATCCCCACGTAAGCCTTCCAAAATACTAGGTACTTTTCTACTACCCCCATATCATGGAGAAATAGACACAATAAATACATACACATTCGTGGTTTTATATATGCCAGACAAGCACATAAACACGCTTCTACAGTTTAAACGATTCTCTAACGTGTTCAAAGAATATTTCACCTTTTCTTTACATTAGCTTCTCCGTATAAACCAAGGAGTATTCTGGCGCAAACCTTTAAAAATACTGCATTGTATTGCTGGCTATTGTTCAGGACACAATGGTTATACGAGCTGGCTGGTGCTGATATCAACAATATTGTATTAGACTTTACTTGCATAATCCCTCTGCTATGCATATAACTTGATGCTGTATATTAATTAATTATACCGAAATAACAGACAGTTCGGAACATTATAGCTGTGGTTATTTGTGATTATGTGTGGGAAGGTTGAATTTATGATCAAAACTAGCCCTGCGGTTTCACCCGCGTTTGTCCGTCTCCCGTAGGAATATCGGGTTAAAAAGTTGCCTATATGTTATTCATGTCTACGTACCAAATTGCATTGCAATTGGTTTAGTAGTTTTTGCGTGAAAGAGTAACGAGATAAGTAAATATAAATGTATTCATTTTGATTTTCACTATTTAATCTTCACCATATTTTTCACAATCAAAGCGGACGCCTTTTTCCCTCATTTAAGCCGTACTTTTAATACATTTTCTATTACATAACAAGAAAACTCACGTATATCCAGTGCTAATTAAAACTAAAGTATGGCGTAGCCTGAATACTGTCAAAGTACTGATTAATATTTACTCCGTGTAACAGGACATAATCCGCATTCTATGGAGAATATTCTAGACCGTTCTCTACAATAATTCATTCACGAAAAATCTATAATGTTCCACAATAACTTTCACTTTTTCCATAGCCCATTGTTAATGAGACAATGTCTGAGCTTATTAAGTTGGATATTAAGCATTACAACAAAGGAAAAACCTCCTAATTACTTCCATTTCTTGCGATAATTGCGTGCTGGATGGAAATGGTTCTTTTTCGATAAACAATTTCCTAGTGTGTTTGTTCTTCGTATATAACATCTTGCCTAATTAATGGAGTAATCAATGAATATTAATTTACTTATGAGATGTAATATTTATATTGTACAAGCTGATACAGTAATAGTTTTGCGAAGGGAACAAATATGGTTTACGGGATATTCAGACATACGAATAAACACAAAAACAACATAAGCATTGGTCAAGAAGTTTTAAAAGCGTTTAATTATAAACTAGAGAATTTCGTAATAGCGGTCCCGGCTTGTAAGTACCCCGGCTGCGTGGTACTTGCATATAAAATTTTTGAAATTGGACTTGTAGTTCCCGTGATTACCGGGTTCAAATAAACAGATTCCCCGGCTTTATATCATTAGTATAGATTCTAAATTAAGCAAATTAACATCCACGCAATCGTAACAGAGGCACTGGTCTGTTGAAAATTCAATCGGAAAGCTAGTTAAACGTGGTGTCATATAAATTCATCAATTAGTTATCTTTCTTATGTTAGATCGCGTTAAGAGATAAGGAAAGGATTGACGATGGAAATTGTCTGGGAAGGAAAGGATTAAGTAAAGAATCTCTCTCTCTCACATACACAGTGCGAAACAGTATTATTCGAATGCCAAATACTAGTAATGTCGTTGTAGGTATTGCATCAATTCAATTTACCACATTATAATTAACAATTGTCCAGGAACAATTATAAACTCAGAGCTAAATATTTGCCCGGGGCTTGACTCTCCTTCGTGCTTGGCCAAAAGCAAAGAAATACCTGTAGCTTTTCTTATGACAAACGATTTTTATCCCAAATATAAAGAATATTATTGAAATTATTTTTATAATTCTAGCTCTTTGTACATCAAATTGTAATTTAATTAATAACAGAACCTTTTATAAATATTAATTAACATAATTGTTATCGTTAGTATTATAGGTACCATTTTCCTATCATTAAGGCCCTGAGAATTATGTAGGTACTACAACTCTTTTTCTATACTATATTATACTTACTATTAATTATAAGTGAAGTCCCGTGTCCCCTTCTGGGGTATGGGGCAGGTGACATACATCTGTTTCACTGATCGATTTTCTTTATGGACAAGTAGTTGATCAGCCTTCTATGTCCTGCCAGACCGAGGCTTTTTTTTTTCTGCGTCCCCACCGGGAATCGAACCCAGGACCCCTCGGTTCTAAGCTTATGCGTTAACCACTGTACCAAGGAGGCGGTCAACTATTACTATACTTACTCCTTTTATTATTATTTATATAAATAATTTTATATTTAGTGTTCAAATAATTTATTATTATTATTCTTAGTGTATAAATCAACATTCAAATACCTGCTGCGCAAATTCACTATTTGGATCGACAAATATAACGATGCACTTTATGTGCAGCTTTAATCCATGGACTTCTAAACTTTAGATCGACCTGTTTTTATCTGTATTTCTCTTTTTTTTTATATCATCGTCGGCAATGGAGCTGGTGGGTTGCCTGATGGTAAGCGCTACCACCGCCCATGAACATTCGGAGAGGCGTATGTACGTACGTACCTTACGTCTCTCCAAATGGATTGCCGACTTCCAATTGGAAAGGGATTGGGAAAGGATTCATTAGAGGAATAAAGGAAAGGAATGGGAAGGGTAAGGAAAGGGAAATGGGCCTGGGATTACAATTTAGAGTCGTTTAAAAGCCCCTGACTATATCGCGGATGTTTTTTATTTCTTTGCCACCTTTTCGCCTGTCGCTTGTCCTCTCTGGGACGAGACACTGGTAGTCTCGGTATTAAACGGTCATCTATAGGCGGAGTAATTACTTTACCCCAGGCTTATATTAGATTTGTGTCAGCTATAATAAATACAAGATGGAACCTGAAGGAAAGTCATAGTCTATTCTATTTTTATCTCATAGAGAAAATGTAGAAAGGTAAAAAATGAAATGGTAAATTTGTATATAGCATGTCTCGCTGAATTGACCGAGGCAGTGAAAAAAACAGACATAAAGATACTTCATTGCAGACATCATTTCTATCAAAATTGTAGGTAAGAGACAATGATAGCTTATATGTATTAATAGCTCCATCTCTTTCCCACAGGATAACAAAAACGTGACGAAGCCACAAAATTCTAATTTAAAAAAATAACGGTTCACTAACTTTTTTCAATACTCGCAATTTAAACAAATGACAGCTCTGTGTTGCCACTTTATATCTCTCATTTCGTATTCTGGTATTAAAGATTAAGGTGAGGTTAGCTGGTGCTTCGAACAAGTCGTAATTACTCTTTCAATATTTAAAGAGTATTGCTGACGTTTCCCGCCTTTCTTTTGATTAATACCTACTTCAGTAATTCAGAATCGTTTAAATGAAAAATTGTATGCCAGAGCATTATAACAGATTATAATAATAAATGTCAACGTGTCTTAATATAGATAACACGGGTTCACAAGGTACGGAGGCAGGAAATTGTCGCTTCTGTTATAGACATTATTATTTTTCACTCAAATATCAGATCGATAGTTATATAATAACAAAAATATAACGCACATTAATAATAGAAATAAGAGATTTAACTTTAACGAAATTCCGCCAATAGGATATTAAAAACAAATTAAAAAAGAATTTAACACGTGCACTCATTATAGAGCCTTATTTTTTTTTTCTTCGTGTCAAGAAGAATCGCATTTTATTCTTTTTAATTAAAATAAGACACGCCAGCTGCCAGCAGTCATGGCCTTTTACGGTTAAATATATTTATTTCTCTAAAGATTACAATTAAATCACTTACAGAGAAATACAATTTTTTACATCATTTTTACTCGCTTAGCGTTATAAGTACGGTTAACAAAAGAAAACAAACTAAAATAACAATAAATTGAGGGTAGTTTCTACTTCTCATAGACAATAAGTAAACCAGTGACATTCCAAAGACCGATTCATTGTAAGACTCATGTCCTAGCTAAAGATAAGCTATTCATTAGATATAAAGTTGGGTGATAGGATACTTTATATCTCAATTAATTGCGCTCTTGGGATTGAACAGATCTACTTAATTTTATTATTATCATTATTTTATGGTTTTTATTTAATTTTATTATTATTTATTTTTTTTTTTATTATTATTATTATTTTTTTTTCATTTAAACAGTTTTAATAAGTTACCGGGTGGTATTTATGCATTGAAAATTTAGTTTTTGAGATGTTTCTTTAGCAACTTCTTGAACTTTGTAATTGATTCAACTTCTTTAATATGTTTTGGTAAATCATTATATAGTTTGACTCCTTCGAACAGGATACTTTTTCTGCCGTAGCTAGTCCTGGGACAAAGCAGAACTATATGGTTAGCGCGCCGACTCATACGATTGGTGTGTTCTATTGTAGTAGTAAATTTGATTTGTGAATGAATATTTTTAGTAATGATTTTCTTTATAAGTAGACAAATATTGAAATGATACGTTTGTGTAAGATTCATAACCCGAGTGTTTCTATATAAGATCGACGTAGGTGTTCGAGATTGATGTTGAAATAAAATTTTTATTATTTTATTTTGTGTAATTTGTAATTTCTGCAGATTTGTTTTTGATCCTGTACCCCAAACTTCAATAAGATAGTCTATGTGTGGCTTGACTAGGCTATTATATACTGAATATCGCACCTTTTATGGTAGACATCGAGAAATAGGTCGTAGCACGCCTATCAACGAGGTAAGTTTTTTGCGTACGTTTTCGATTTGGGCTTTCCAAGTAAGTCGTTTGTCGAGCAGGAGGCCGAGATATTTTTCCTCGTTTACTTTTTTTATTGTTTCATCATTTATAGACAACGGATTGTAGGAGCCTATTTTTTTATTTTTTGAGGTAAAAATAATGTAGTTGGTTTTAGCGGCATTTATCGTAAGTAAATTTGACTGGAACCATCTGTTTAACTTATTAAGATCTTGTTGGGCTTTGTTCACAACAACATCAATAGAATGACCATAGTAGAACAGGCATGTGTCGTCAGCATATAAGGTTATATCTCCGGTTAATCCTATTTCGTGGATGTTGTTAATATATATATTGAAAAAAAGGGGGCCCAAAAGGGAGCCTTGAGGCACGCCACTGCTAATAGCTCTTTTTGTACTATAGTGATCATTAAGTTTTACGACTTGGTACCTGTTGTTAAGGTATGATTTAAACATGTCATACGCTACTCCAGATATACCTGCATTTCTTAATCTCAACAGTAATATTTCGTGGCTTACGGTATCGAAGGCTTTCTTAAGATCGACAAATACTCCAAGAGCTACCTTTCTTTGATCAATGTTGAGTCTAATATTAGTGATAAGATCAACCGTTGCTCCTATAGTGTTAGGTTTTTTTCGAAATCCGTATTGTTTATTGAAGAAAAATTTGGTAGACGTGAGAAAGTTATTTAAACGAGAGTGCAAGATTTTTTCAAATATTTTTGACATAGCTGGTAATATTGATATTGGTCGGTAA
>NC_052123.1:3457152-3509786 GCF_012273895.1 Zerene cesonia | reverse complement strand
ATAGACTTTGCGATGACGTATCGCTCGCAAAACTGCAGGACAAAGAAAGATGCAATTGACGCAGTCCGTCTTCCTCACTACACTTATACTTTTGTACACAGTTTGATAACAGAAATTACACTACCTTTTACATGCTTTATTACACCTTTTCTTGGCGATTGGCAATTAATAATTTCTTGAGAAATCCAATTTTATGAGTGTTAAGTTTAATTTAAATATCACTGGAAGACAACTTTTTAGCTTTTTAACGCAACTTTGTTTGAGTTTTAAAGCAATTTCATTAAAATTTAATTTTATTTGTTTTTCTTTATAAGAGATGTTTTCTCCCCTCTCGCAATAAATACTGTTGAATATAATATAGTCAGAGTAGATGTTATTTATTGTTCGCCTAAATATTTATATGTTATGCTTATGTACGCGGTTTCGCACGCGTTATTTCGGAGTAGTTTAATAGATTTTATTGTACATATAAATCTTCTTCTTGAACCAATCTATCTATTAAAAACAATCCCATCAAATTCCGTTGCGTAGTTTTAAAGATTTACATAGAGACATAGGGACAGAGAAAGCGACTTTGTTGTATACTATATATCTACATGCGAAATGACGTTCATTAAAGTATAGTGATATATCAAATTAAAGTTCTGCAATATGCCTATATATACACTTCATAGATAATAATAATCTTCTTCTCTTAATTAATGGCTTCACCCAATAAATAGGGACTCCGCCAACGTCCGGTATATAAGGGAGAGACAGGACTCAAATTTCAGACAGACTAATATAGTTGTGACATTTGTAAATCGGTGGATAAATACAAAAATTTAGATTCACTTGGAGCAATAATAATAATAATAATTAATCAATGTATACCGATCCACATCTGTCAAAAGCTTGTCAAAACTATTGTCAAGGTATTGCCATCAATGTTATGGAATCCTACTATAATCCTACTAATCCTACTATCCTACTATCCTACTAATATTATAAATGCGAAAGCTTGTAAGGATGTGTGTGCGTTTGTTGCGCTTTCACGCAAAAACTACTGAAACGATTGCAATGAAATTTGGTACGTAGACAGCTGGACAACTGGAATAACATACAGGCAATTTTTATCCCGATATTCCCACGGGGTACAGACTTACGCGGATCAAACCGCGGCGTGCAGCTAGTTTTATATAATATTAACTACATTTTGTTTAAATTATGAAAATATTCCTTCTTCAACCAGGGTTCACTTTCAAGTTATATAGGTATCTCGAAAGGTAATTACTTGGTAGTTATTGGTAGTTTTATCTATTGAATTCCAATTTACTCTTTTATTTACACAATAATAAATTTAAGGTATTTTAAACATGAGTAGCTGATACCCGCAGCTTCGCCTGCGTGGTCAAAATAAATTTACATGGTACAAGCTTTCATCCCCTATTTTATCCTCTTGGCATATTTAACGAAACCCTTAGTGCATGCTTACATCATAGTGGCTCTCTGCATGCTAAATTTCCAGTCATTTAGTCACCTTTCCATTTTAGGTCCTATAGGTGTAGGTGAGGTTAGGTGTAATATACATATATAAATCGCAAATTAATCGTGGTACAAGTTAGAAAGAAAATACGTCTATTACACACATACACAAAGAGAAATATAGCAATAAAGCTCTCTTATTAGGTACTTAAAATATATATGTGCCTTGATTAGGTCTGCCACTCAGCGTAGTAACACTGCTTTTCAGTGGATGCCTTATGCCTTATTGATAGAGGAATTAGGATTACTTTTAATGCGAACAGCGTTGTATACAAATAAACATTTATATTTATTATAAACATTTATATAATACCATTCGAGAAAAATGTCTCGCTATATTTGAAGAGTCGTGTTGTGTGAGCTATTTCGTTTCCATATTACAATGCAGAATTTTTTTTTATGTTCATAGTCGGCAATGAAGCTGGTGGGACGCCTGATGGTAAGCGCTACCACCGCCCATGAACATTTGGAGAGGCGTAAGATCCATTGCAGACTTTACGCCTCTACAAATGGATTGCCGACTTTAATTGCGAAGGGGTTAGGAAAGGATTGATGAGAGGAATAAAGGAAAGGACTGGGAAGGGTAAGGAAAAGGATATGGGCTCTGGCTCCCCCACTCACCGTACGAAACACAATAGCATGCTATTATTTCACGCCGGTTTTCAGATTAGTCAGATGCACGTATCAACATACGTGGTATGGGACGCAGGTGAAAATCGTTAAGTTAACAAGTAATTATCCACAGAATGAAACCTTTAAGGATTGTATCGTTTGGAAGCGCGTGAAGATGGCTTGGAAGCTGTTGCGATAGTGTATTCCTTGTGAATGCTATTTAGATCTCTATCTTAAACGCTAACCGATTTTGATGTAACTTACTGATTCATTAGCTGGAGAGTACCCAACACAGCTATATTAAAATAACATCAATCTTTCATGACATTTGGTACACGTGGTACGAAATTGTAAATCGTTAATAATTAAAATTAAATGTTTTAATTATAATAAATAATTTATATCATTTATTATGTTTTATAATTATTTCCTACTAATATATATAATATTTAGTTTAAATACCAATTTGCTTATAAAATATCTATAAGTATGTTTGTATTGTTTATATAATGTATGCATGTATGTTTATTTCTTCTGACTGGCACTCCAACAAGGGGCTACTGGAAATCAGCGCTGCGCATTACGCGTAGCACATGCTGATTAGTTACCCTTTTACACCACGCCGATTAGTCATAAGTTCACTTTTTTATTTTAATTTAATATTTTGTGGTGATGTTAAATAAACATTCTTTCTTTCTTTCTAAATAGACTAAAATATCCAAAAAGTGTGCAATTCAGACAACAGTAATATCAGACATAATATTTTGGTGTACGTTTACCGATAACGAAAATATATAAATGCTAGTGGGTAACCCCGACTTCGTCCGTGGTACATAGCTTAGCCTAACTTGCACACAGGCGTCACGTAAAAATCCAACGTTGAAAGAATTTTTTAAATCCCATAGTTCCTGAGATTAGCGCGTTCAAACAAAGTTTAACAGAAATTGAAATATGTATTAAATATTACATTGGAATCTTTAAGAATCGTCACTTGAAGACCATTCGAGAAATTATCATAATCAAATATTGTCAAATCGCGCCTGACTAGAAATGTTTTATTAGAATCATTTGCCGCCTTTCATCTGTGATGTAATTTTATTATTACATCTTTTCAAGGGTAATGGCAGCCGTAATTCCTTGATTTGATCTGACGTTTTAAATTAGATTTTTCATTATACTTGTTTATAAATTCCGTTTATGAATGCTGTATATAATTTGAATCCGTGATTTTGAAATTACATAATTTTATAACAGTTACCGTTAAATCTCTTTTCTGTTATTTAAATATTTCAACAGTTAAACAACCTACAACGAGGGTATAAGGAAAACTGTATATTTAATAACACACATCTACATCCTACTAATATTATAAACGCGAAAGTTTGTAAGTATGGATGGATGTACTGATGTTTATTAGTCTTTCACGCGAAAGTATTTATCGTATCTGTATGAAATATGGTACAGAGATAGATGATAGTCTGACGATATAGACCGCGCCACGCTCAGAAACCAGTAAACTCCATTCCTTTTACCGTGAACATTTCCTGCTATATTTGAAACTAGCTGCGCCCCGCGGTTTCACCCGCGTAAGTCCGTATCCCGTAGGAATATCGGAATAAAAAGTTGCCTATATGTTATTACAGTTGTCCAGCTGTCTACGTACCAAATTTCATTGCAATCGGTTCAGTAGTTTTTGCGTGAGATATCAACAAACACACACACATCCTTACAAACTTTCGCATTTATAATATTAGTAGGATATCTAAGTAACATTATTTCTCTGCTATTTCATGGATGTTATCATACACAAAAATCTTTCTCTTGAAACACTGTATCTATTAAAAAAAACCTATCAAAATATGATGCGTAATTATAAATATCTAAGCATACAGACACACAAGCGGTCGAAAGCGACTTTGTTCTATACTAGGTAGTGATTATTGGAAATTAAATGACTAGGTTCGGGTTTGATTTTTTGGTATTATTAAGGTTGCCTGGAAGAAATCGCTTCTAAGCGATAAGGCCGCCAAATTGTACAATAGATATTGTTTATTGGCTTTTGTAACTGTATGTGCATTGTACAATAAAGTATTAATAAATAAATATTTTCTATATCTTATATATAAAATTCTCGTGTCATAATGTTAGTCTCTATACTCCTCCGAAACGGCTTGACCGATTCCTCTAAAATTTGGTAAGCATATTGGGTAGGTCTGAGAATCGGCTAACATCTATTTTTCACACCCCTAAATGATAAGAGTAAGGCAGAACAGCGTTTGCCGGGTGCAGCTAGTATATATATATAATAAGCCATCTGTTTTCCAGGTGATACCAGCTATGTTTCACACGGCAAGCATCTGGTTGACTCTGGCGCTCGCAGTCCAACGATATATCTACGTTTGCCACGCGCCCGTTGCAAGGACTTGGTATGTATTGAAAGAAATAAAGAAAGAATACATTTTATGTCTCACACGATTGACAGGTACACATCACATCACACTTCTCACACTACTCACACTACTCACACTACTCACACTACTCACACTACTCACACTACTCACACTACTCACACTACTCACACTACTCACACTACTCACACTGCTTACACTACTCACACTACTCACACTTTTTACACTACTCACACTTCTCACACTACTCACACTAGTGTCAAAGTTTCTTTGATGTTTGTCCGTCAATCAAGCTGAACCTACAGTACTGATTTTGATGAAATTTGGTATATGGACATGGTATGAGCTGACTTGAGTGATAGGATACTTGTCTCCATTAAATGCTCCCTTGGTATAAAATAGGTATCTCGATATCAGGCCGGAGCCGGGACGAGCGTCTAGTTTTTAAATAAACTTAACCTAAAAATAATAAAAATTAAAAAAAAACAGTAAAAACATATAATTAATAACTATTTGGCTTGTGAAAGTGCAACAACTCTGATCCAATCTGACATCAGAATGTTATATACAAAAAAAAAAAATTTTTTTTTCGAACACAAACAACTGCTGATTCAAAGAGAAGAAATGTTTTATAATTATGATTAATCAGATATATTTCAGCGCTGTTGTAGTTTACATAACACAACACAACACACAACTCACGAACTTAACGATTCTTACGATTTAAAAAAAATTTGCAATAAATTTAGTTCAAGATACAAAGTTGAGGAGCATAGGTTTTCTTCTAACCAACTCCCAAAGCGTTGAAAGTATTACCGCTTGTTGTCAACATGTGAAACCGCGTGTTATACTGCTAGCAGATAATATTACGCATAGTTATGCGGGGAATTCGCGTGATTTCTCCGTAGGCGTCGGTAATTACTGACGGATTGGTTTTAGTGACATTCTCTACGTGCCTCGTCAAATGTATTAAATATTATAACCAGCTGCAGCCGTGTGAATGGAAGTTATATGATAAATAGTTATAGCGTTTTGTTTATATTTTTTAGATGCAACATCTGGTGTTATACTTATTGAATGGGTAATTGTCAAATAGCTGTCACTTTTTCTTGTCAAAACTTGTTTAGATGTCGAAACCTATAAAACATCGCCTTGATTTGAATCGGCGCGCATTCATACGGATTGCGTCTTGGTGGTCGTACGTCGCTTATTCAATATTCGACCCAAATTCCCTCACTTTGTTAGTCTTTGTGTCTGGCTGCGATTTCTTATCAACTGACTACATTTCGTTTACGATTTTAAACTCTAACCTGAAGTAATAGAGATAATAATCGTATTATTTTTTATCTTTATCCTTGTAATTGTTTAATAGCCAACTTACTGAACGTGTTCGAATGAATATTAATATAACCTATTTAAATAATATCTAATTAATCCATTAAAAACATTGAAACAACAATAGTTACCCGTAAAAATTTTTTCCTATAAATAAATCAGTACAGTTTAATATAGAACCTTCTTTTTGAAATCGTTTAAAAAGGGCTATTGTAACTATATTAAAAACCTCATTATTTAAATTTCGATCGAGGGATGACTTGAATTTAATCTGGTCTCATCACTTCTTTAACCTTGGCGCCCTTTTTAGCGACCTCTATTTTTAACGAACGTATTTTTTAAACCAATCGAGTGTTGTTAAAATATAATTTATGAAAAATACACATTAAATTATTCAATTTACATTGGATGAAAGATATTTCTGTAACATTGGAAAATCACTAAGAACTCTATGACATGACTTTTGATTATAATTTAAAACAATTTATAATGTACTGCCATTTTCTTTAATAAGCCATTGCTGTCCCACAGCTGGGCAAAGGCTGGCATATTCTAAATCCATGAAATACATTATCAACATACTTGTATATCTCCAGTTTGTAAATATAAAATAATTTTAGTCTTTAGTCATTTCATCTGAGTACATTTTTTTTTATGTTTTTTTTTATGTCATAGTCGGCAATGGTGGGTCGCCTGATGGTAAGCGCTACCACCGCCCATGAGCATTTGGAGAGGCGTAAGGTTAATTGCAGACCTTTCGCCTCTACAAATGGATTGCCGACTTTAATTGGGAAGGGATTAGGAAAGGATTGATGAGAGGAATAAGGGAAAGGACTGGGAAGGGTAAGGAAAAGGATATGGGCCTCCGGCTCCCCCACTCACCGTACGAAACACAATAGCAAGCTATTATTTCACGCCGGTTCTCTGTTTAGGTGTGGTACTTCCCCGGTGCGAGCTGGCCCAATTCGTGCCGAAGCGACATATTGTATACATTTTGATCCGACCTTAATCGACTTGTGACATCATTTCCACAAATTCTGTATCTAGGCGCTTCAATGACCTGAACAATTTCCAAATCGCCTATTTATTAAATTAGCCTATTTCTATCATTATATTTTATGCACCTAATATCGGGAAAGTAAACTAGTTTGCGTGATAGTAGTAAACACCGCCCATGAACATTTACAGAGGATAAAGGATAAAGGAAAAGCTTGACGACTGGAAAAACTGGGAATGGTGAGGAAAAGGATAGCTGTAATGTCTGGCTCCCCCACACACCGAACATTAGCACGATATTTCACACCGATTTTCTGCGGGGTGTGGTACCTCCTCCGGTACTAGCTGGACTTCGTGCCGAAGCGTGTTCTAGTCTTACATTCACAACTTTAATATTTGATGGAACATATAATAAATAGGTGCAATTTATGGATTCGCATAAGAAAATATAATGCGACGAAGCCCGTAATATAATCTTAATATATATAAATCTCGTGTCACAATGTTTGTCCTCAATGGACTCCTAAACCACTTAACCGATTATAATAAAATTCGCACACCATGTGCAGTTCGATACAACTTGAGAGATAGGATTGTTTAAATAAATTTAATTACGATAAATGTCAACCCGGGCGGAGCCGGAGCGTGCAGCTAGTTGCTATATAGATTTTAGATTCTTCATATCTCGTTACAAATCATTTATTGTACCATAAATAATGCAAGAAAAAAACTCAAGCGTTATGACAAATCAAACAATCTACACGGATCGATGACAAAGACACGTTCTATATTTAAAAAATGTAGACTGATCCAAATTCAAAAACATTCGCAATTCGAATTTCAAAAACAGAACTAGTGACTAGTGTGTAGCAGACCATCAAAGCGGCAACACGTAATTTATATACGAAATAAACCTGCCGAAAAGAGCCGATGCAAGATAGACTCGCCATTTATGACTACAATAAAACGAACGAATCTTTTACGTTCTGTTTACAACGATACCGCTTTACGACCATTAGCCGTTTTGGAACACGCCTCACCTGATTTCAGGGTGTTATACTTCCATAGTCCATACTATTATGTAAGCTATTGGAGACTTAGAGGATTCGCAACAGTAACAACAGTACTACATTATAAATGATGATATAGTTAAATTTTCATAAAAAATAATTTCACATATTTCCATGTTCAACGAATAAAACAGGATAAGAGGGAAAAGCAATGAATAACATAGCTATCTTTTGCAAAACATAAAATTGGATCATTTATTTCTAAAGTCTCTCGTTACTAGTGGTTTATAGTTGAGACTGACCAAACGTGATAATATCTCATAAGATATTCTATATATAAGTAGAGTGGATATCGTAATTGTTAATTTGTAAAATAATCTACTAATACTGAATTATCGTTGGTGACTAAGTTCATTAAGAAAATTCATCGTCATTATCACTCCATAGTATAATTTTTTATTGTGGGAGTCGAGCACGCTTCGGCGCGAATTGGGCCAGCTCGCACCGGGGAAGTACCACACAACCACAGAAAACGGACGTGAAATTATGCTTGCTTATTGTGTTTCGTACGGTGAGTGGGGGAACTGGAGGCCAATTTCCTTCTCCTAGCACTTTTCAATTCATTCCTTCTTCCCAGTCATCAATCCTTTTCTCATCCTTTATCCCTTATCCCTTAAAAGCGGGCAGCGCATTCTCAGAGGTCTGAGCCTCTGCGAATGTTCATAGGCGGTGGTGATCGTTTACCATTAGGCGAACCACCAGCTCAGTTGCCCGTTACGACATAAGAAAAATAAAAATTAAACAAAGTTCCTTCCCGCGTATGTATGTTTAGATCTTTAAAACTACAAAACGGATCTTGATGAGGATTTTTTTTAATAGATAGAGTAATTCTAGCGGTTTATATGTATCATGTTTTATTACACCTCAGCGAAGCCGTTCTAGTATCAAATATATTCTTGATCCTTCAAATGACTGTAGGACAGTTAAGAACGAGTAGTTTCCTTTAGACCAGTTGTCGGACGAATAAATATAAAAATACGACTCCCAAATATCTTGGCCCAAAAATATAAATCCTAATTCACATCACGCGCTTCGTGCATCAAACCAGTCAGCCATTAAGGAACCATCGACGAAAACACTTAACTAAACTTATTAAAAGTCGGAACTTTCCTGCTGACAAAATACTTGAGATTCATTTCAGGCAATGCGGATTTATAAAAGCTTTATGTTGTATTTCTTTTGCATTGAAATTATAAACACGTGAATAATAACATTCGAATATTTTATTTACGGTTAGATCAGGCTATATACATACTACGGTATCCCGTCAGAATATCGCGATAAAAAGTTGCCTACGTGTTATTTCAGTTGTCCAGTTATCTATGTACCATATTTCATTGCAATCGGTTCAGTAGTTTTAGCGTGAAAGTAGTAACAGACATCCATACATCCATACATCCATACATACATACATCCATCAATACTTACATACTTTCGCGTTCATAATATTAGTAGGATAGGTCAAACAACTGATACATTCATCGGAACGGGTACATTATAATAGTTCCTTAGCAACTGCAATAAAGGTTGGCTATTGATCGACAGAATTAATTCACCGTGAACATCTGATGTGGCTTAATTATAGTAGAATTACCTATTAGTTCGAGATCTCGTGTATATACCACCTTATAGTCCCGGTTCCCCCGGGTAGGCATTTTATTCTTCACTACCGGTCTGCCTCAGCTTCGACCGTGGTACATATATAAGTATAGCCTTTCTCAATATATGAGCTATCTAGCACTGAAAGAATTTTTCAAATCGGACCAGTAGTTCTTGAGATTAGTGCCTTCAAACAAACAAACTCTTCAGCCTTATAATATTAGTATAGATTACTTGTTATCTTAATCTAAGAGGTGACAAATAAAAAAAAAAACCCAAAACATTTTAATCCAGACATCCTTGAGTTATGAGAAGTATAATTAACAAAATTTATTGTGTATTTAAATATATATTTATATAAAACTTTCGTCCGACCCGATATAAAAGAAAAGAAAGAAAGAAAAAACAATATTTTTCTACCCCACTGTCGTATACGAAAACAAAACATAAACTTAATTTTTAATATAAAATCTTGAAGTCAGTCGTCACATATCCATCCAACGGTAAAAGTTTTTTTTAATACTTCCTAAAATTAGGGCGTTCCAGTAAACTCTCTTTATATAAGAACTAGCTTTTGCCCGTGGCTTCGCACGCCTTAAATTCGGAGTAGTTTAATAGACGTTATTATACATATTATACACCTTCCTCTTGAATTACTCTATCTTTTGAAAAAAAAAAACCCATCAAAATCCATTGCGTAGCTTTAAAGATAACGGTATAAGAAAGCATACAGGGTCCGAGAAAGTGACTCTGTGTAGTGATTAAAAATATACGTAAATTTACTAAATTTGATCACATATCTATCATCGAATTATAACTTCAATTTTACAATTTACTGAACCGTAAGAGGTACTATGTGTAAACGTTTTGTAGGAAACTAGAGCATTTCTAGGGCTAATTTGTGTTCTGAGAATGGCTGAACGCAATTATGTCCTCGTTTGGAGATAAATATTTCGCCTGAGCACGAAAGGGACCTTGCTGCAATTACGTCATTTTCTAACTTCATTACGCATGTAATAGTGACATGCTAATGCAGTTTGAGCAACTATTCTCATAAATTACTATCTGCGCCCCGCGTTTCATCCGCGTAAGCCCGTATCCCGTAGGAATATCGGGATATAAAGTTACCTATATGTTATACGAGTTGTCCAGCTGTCTAGGTACCAAATTTCATTGCAATCGGTTCAGTAGATTTTGTGTGAAAGAGCAACAAACATACACACATCCTTACAAACTTTCGCATTTACAATATTAGTAGGATATGTATACTTTGATGTTAAGTCAATCAGTTATTCATTCAATAATATTATGAAAAAACGAAAAATACTCTGTATTTACACTGAGAGCTCTCAGAGCCTCTAATGCCCTGGGCAAATTTTTAATTCGAAAGATATTTTGTTAATTACATAAAAATGTAATTAATGAATTTGTGATTTTTCATAAAAATAGAACGTAATTAATTTTTTAAATTTGACGCCGAACCTTAATTTAGATCTCTATGATATCAGTATTTTTACGGTTGTCTAGCAACGCTAAGATTTAATCTGTATCTAGAAAGAAAGAGAGAGATTACATGTAAAGAGAGATTATCTGAGTATGTTTTTGTTCACTAGATAGTTGATTAAAAATTTAATACCTATTACATAAGTAGGAATTATACGCTCGGCCTAGTTCATACTGTAGTAAAAAAAGTGTTTTCTATTATATTATTAGGTTATTTTTTTATGTCATCGTCGGCAATGGATCTGGTGGGTCGTCTGATGGTAAGCGCTACCACCGCCCATGAACATTTGGAGAGACTTAAGATCGATTGTACCTTACGCCAAATGGATTGCCGAGAGGAATTAGGGAAAGGACTGGGAAGGGTAAGGAAAAGCATATGAGGATATGAGCTTCCGGCTCCCCCACTCACCAAACGTACTTCAATTGTACTTCATGTAGTAGTATCCATTATAGATGTGATAAAAACATTACTAGCCGATAGCCCCGGCTTTATCTTTATTGACTTGGAATAAAAAAATAGGCCGAGTCCACTCCTGAATAGAGAGACTTTCTGTTAGTGAAAACTTTTACTGGTTGAATTAGTACTTCCAAAGTTTACTATCCTGCTAATTCTATCCTACTAATATTATAAATGCGAAAGTTTATAAGGATGTATGTGTGTTTGTTGCTCTTTCACGCAAAAACTACTGAACTGATTGCAATGAAATTTGGCACGTAGACAACAGGAAAAGTGGAATTACATATAGGTAACTTTTTATCCCGATATTCCTACGGGATACGGACTTGCGCGGGTGAAACCGCAGGGCGCAGCTAGTAAATATATAAAGTTAGAATCTCTCTATGGTATTAGATTAGTTACATGTATGTCACCGAAATTATAAAACCGCTAGATTAGGATGGGACTATTACAATAAATAAACTTTTGCACGTGAAATTTTATCAATTTAATTTTTACAATGATACGTTGAGTATCACAACATAGTATAAAACAAAGTCGCTTTCCCTGTCTGTCTCTATGTCCCTATGCATGCTTAAACGACGCAACTGATTTTGAAGTTTTTTTTTAAATAGATAGTGATTGAAGAGCAAGGAGTATATGTATAATAACATCTATTAAACTACTCATTTAACGCGTGCGAAGCCGCGGAAAAAAGCTAGTACAAAATAAATTTAAGCATATTGTGAGAAAACTTAATTCGCTGTTTCGCAGTTTCATCACTTGCTCATAGCACCCCTGAGCCTATTTGACACTTTCAGCTCACGTTTTCCTTTATTTTTTGCAGAATGACAATTTACAGAAGCTATACAGAAGCTGCGAAGCTTATGACAAATGAGACAAAGCAACAAACGGCTCATGAATCAATAAAACCAACCATATTTATTTACCCTATAAAAATTTGCAAAAAATCCTTTATTTAAAAAGACACCTTGCAAGCAAATCACCTAATATCTATATTTTTCCCAGGTGTACCATGCCTCGTGTAAAGAAGTGTCTCATCTACATCGGAATAGCTGCCTTCCTGCATCAGTTTCCGAGATTTTTCGAGAAGGAATATGTACCCCACATTACAGTCTGGAGGGGGCATTTGGAAGAAGTCTGTAGAGTAAGTGCAGTTGGGTTTTCTTTAACGCTGGTAATTATTAAATTGGGAATGGACTAACTGGTTCATGTTGATTTTTTCTTCTGTAATTAACATTTACTACTAGTTGGCTTTGAAATGAATTAACTGATAAATAATTTGAACTATTAATTTAACTGGACACGTAAATGGTTTAAATTAAATTAAAATTTAACATGTAATCGATTTTTTAACGAATTAACTGGTTCATGAAATTGATAATTGAAGTGGAGTTAATTTTAATTAAATGACTATAGTACTGTGGAAACATAGATAGTTAACAGACTTATCTACTTAAAATCTTAAGCTAAATAATTAATTTTAACAAAAGTTATATCAAATGTAAATCGAAACGAAAACGTTTGAATCTCAAAGCTACATATAGCGCATTAATTATGCTAGTCTATATTTGTGGTCTTTCATAAAGTATATTTTTTTAAACAATCAGTCATTATCGATTCGAATATATTTTATTCTGTTTGTTAGCTCGTTACTTTTGACAAGTTACACCGACTTATTGATATATTTTTTATTTGAAAGCCGGTGCCTCCCCATATGGTCTTATTTGAATTAGGTCTAGCTCAAATTGTAGGCGATTCTGTTTTTTTGTTTTAAATAATAATTTTATAATTGATGATGTCATACCATATCACAATTACAAGTAATTTGTTTCTTCCTAAACAAGTATATCGTATTTATCTCTAATATATCCATATATCTTTTACAATTAGTATTCCATCAATATTTTTGTAAACAATTCCACATATTCTAATTAAATAAACATAATTTAATGGCTTTATGCCTGTGTTACTTGGAAGTAGTTATTTCTCACACTTCACACTAATACTATAAATGTGAAAGTTTGTTTGTTTGGATGTTTGTCCGCCAATCACGTTCAAACTACTGAACGGATTTTGATGAAATTTGGTATACAGACGGGGTATAAGCGGACTTGGGTGGTAAGATACTTTTATCCAGAATAAATGTTCTCGTGGGATAAAACGGGAATACACTAAATCATTTGTAAATGTCCTAATTCCACTCGGGCAAAGCCGCGGTTGGAAGTTAGATAAATATGCGCGTACTAACCCAAATATTAATTTGTTCATAACAAAGATAAAGACTTTACGCTTTTGAATTGTTTTATTATTGGGGAATTATTGACCGCCAGTTTTTATATAATATACATTACATTTTGTATAGTAAATAATAATAATTAATATAATATCGATGTTTATTTTAATACAGAAAACCGCCGTGAAATAGTGGCATGCCACTGTGTTTCGTACGGTGAGTGGGGGAGCCGGAGGGCTGATTCCTTTTCCTCACCCGTCCTAGTCCATTCATTCTTTCCAGACGTTAATCCTTTCCTTTTCCCTTACCCTATAAAAGCGGGCAGCGCATTCACAGAGGTACCTTTGCGAATGTTTATGGGCGGTGGTGATCGCTTACCATCAGGCGAACCACCAGCTCAGCTGTTCGCTATGACATAAAAAAAATAATAAAAAATAATATCTCATTTTTCACATAATCTCATACATTAAACTCGTATATTAAAACCTTTTTTCTAATACATTACGCCGTGATGTTTTTATAAAGAATCTCCAAATTCAATCTTCATCCCAGAAAGATGGATTGTTCCATGAATACCAGGAAATGTATTACAGTTCACATGCTCCACGATTAATAGCAAAGTATGTTGAAGATTACATAAAATATTAGAGGGATTTAATGCGGACTTCATAGAAAATACGCCTCACTAATATTATAAATGCGAATCGTTTGTTTGACCTTTCACGACACAACGGACGGTTTTAGGGCATGATTTTTTATATCTGGAGATGGTTAGAAGCTATACTAATATTATAAAGCTATTCTTTGTTTGATTGTTTGTACGCACTAATCTCAGGAACTACTGGTCCGTTTTAAAAAATTCTTTCAGTGTTAGATAGCCCATTTATTGAGGAAGGCTATAAGCTATATATGTACCACGGGCGAAGCCGCTAGTTAATAATAAAGATCAATTCCGTAGTCCCATGGTCTTCAAAATGCTCCGTATCATTAATCCACATAAACAAATAAAAACAAAAATAAACGCAGTATATAATCGCATGAAAAGAATTGTTCTACAAATACCTGGTAGGTGCAAAACAAGTCTATAAATTACTTCCCGCGGTTTTCTTTGGACTAAACCAGGACGATAAGTTTCGCTATACGCTTGCGTGAGTACGGAGATAGTTTTTAAACTCATATTGTTACGTATATACGGGTTAAATCGTTCTGTTGTTTTTGTAATTTATGAATTTCCAGAATTTTCGACTGTTTCACTATCTGTAAAGTTTTAGTTTTAATAAATATTCTGTATGAATCTTATTAGTTGTATTTAAATTTAAATATGGAAAATTCAATTAGATCTGGCCGAAAATAATCCTATACTTTTTAATTGCAATGAAAACTACTTATGAGTGAACGCTTTTAAATGTTTATTTATTCGATTAATCACGATTAGATATTTGTTTCTCTAGTGTTTTCTATGGTGTGGACTAATAAGGATTTTATTAACAACAATAACATCGTTGTGTTAATTTATATTTACTATCGTTTTAATCTAAAATGCATTATTTCGTAATTTATAGATGAATCCTAATCTCGATTTTATTTTCTAGGTAAAATTGGCAAAATGGATAGAAAAACTGTCAGTGGACGCTTACTACACAGCATACTTCACTTTCCGAGTGCTTTTTGTCCATTTACTACCATGCACGTCACTAGTAGTCCTAAACGTTCTACTCTTCAGAGCGATGAGAACCGCGCAGATAAACAGACAAAAACTGTTCAAGGAAACACGGAAATCCGAATGCAAAAGGCTAAGCGATTCCAACTGTACAACGCTTATGTTAATCGTAGTCGTAACAGTATTCTTATCAGTCGAGATTCCAGTCGCAGTAGTGACGATACTGCACATAATATCCAGTACCGTAGTCGAGATTCTCGACTACGACATCGCCAACAAGCTTATACTGATAACGAATTTTTGTATAATTCTCTCGTATCCGATCAATTTCGCTATTTACTGCGGCATGTCGCGGCAATTCAGAGAGACTTTTAAAGACTTGTTTATGAAGAGTGGATCGAGAAGTAACGGTGCGTCTAGTCGATATTCGATTGTGAACGGTCCCCGCACTTGTACGACGGAAACTGTGCTTTAATTATGGGGTATAGAGTTGATATTCCTTAACGACTTTGACCTGAAGAACTGTAAAAACGCAAAAGGCTGATTGTTAACACTTTGATCGCTCAAAATTCTATGTGCTTCCCTTGTCTATTCTTTTGATACTATGTCCTCTAACTAATTATGAAATTTCAAATACTTACTTAATCAAATAATATAAATTTAATCACTTGCAACACTGAAACGTAAATGCTGTTAATTTTGAGGATTGATTATAAATAAATAAATAATTTACAAATAGTTCTATCGTATGTCTTTATCTAAATTAGATAGAATGCAAATAAATAGCGTGTTTTTAATGTGTCGTTTTTATTGCAAACAATACATGATCATTTTAATTATGAATACATTAATTAACTGACAAATCAGCGACCGTTGTTCTGTCAAAGACAAATACCTGTTTAGGTAGTCCCGCTACGACTAGAAATTATTTTATGGGAATTGTTTTGTCTATTACACATTAAACAAACTGTTGTTTTAATTTCCAAGTACGACAGAGAAGCCATTGGGATGAACTGGATTCAAGGACCAATTTCAAACCATGGTTGTGATAATGATGCTTCAACGAAAAAAAAACATATTAAAGTGAGATACAATGATATAGATGACAATAATAACTCTTACAAAGAACATACTTTTATTTGACTTTTTTCTGTTTCTCTAAAAGCATTTAATAAAATCAAATACTATTTTCAAATTTGTTTCATTTACTTCTATCCCCTAAACTTCTAACCTTTGTACTAATCGTTTGCTTCCTTCTTTAATGCTTTTTAATATTCTAATACCTAATATCTTTACAGGGTCAAATAGCATCGTGGGTGCGGACGCTCTCTGTAGACGCATACTTCATAACATACTTTACTTTCCGAGTACTGTTTGTCCATTTAATCCCTTGTACCTCCCTTGTTGTACTAAACGTCCTCCTCTTCAGAGCCATGAGAACCGCCCAGATAAACAGACAAAAGTTATTCAAGGAGAACCGTAAATCCGAATGCAAGCGGCTAAGAGATTCCAACTGCACAACACTAATGTTAATCGTCGTTGTAACAGTATTTTTACTAGTCGAAATACCGGTCGCCGTTGTCACAATACTCCACATCATCTCGAGCACCCTAGTCGAGATTCTCGACTACGATATAGCGAACGTTCTGATCCTCATCACTAATTTCTGTATAATTGTTTCGTATCCGATAAATTTTGCTATTTATTGCGGTATGTCGCGACAATTTCGAGAGACGTTCAAAGAATTATTTATTCGTGGAGCTGTCACGAGCAGAAATGGCGGGTCGAGTCGATATTCCCTCGTAAACGGCCCGCGCACTTGTACAAACGAAACGGTACTTTAGACAGATTAAAAATAATTTGTAATCTATGCATTGATTGTAGTATAGATGTAAATAAGTCACTTTATATTGTCTATTAAATTTGTAGACATATCAATTATTTTATTTGATAGCGTATTGAATGTATTTTTTTAAGTCGCCTTACTGTAAAGATAATTGTAATTTGAACATTACTTTTCCAAGACTGTATGATTACTTGATCATAATGTTGTTTCATTTTTCCTTGATCGACTAATTTTATAGTCTGTGGATGGTGAGCCCCCATTCAGGAAAAGTATTGTGGTTTATAAATTATAGTTTATATAGTAACGTGTAAGTAAATGTGCTTTGATAAATGTAAATATTTGTTTGTACAATAAAACTATTTATGGATTAATGTAAAAAATAAATTTATTTGTATGTTATCGGTGTAAGCTTTTGTGTTGGTGAAGTTACCCTCATTTATAGATCCATTGTAATTTTTATAAATGGACCATGGCATTTTGAATCGATTCAAATGTGATTTTAAATAAATAATATGAATTGTAATACTGTTTGTTTTATTATTTTCCCCGAAGACTACCACTATCTAATATTTTTATGCCTACTGTTAAGATTAATATACATTTATAGAATCAAGCTGCTGCAGAGTTTGATTTCGCCTTAGCAGATACAGCTAACAACCTGGACCTATGTTTTAGATCTACCGAAACTCTTAAATGAAAGACGCTAAAGTCCCTTTTTGTAAAGCAAAATAAGTAAGTGTTTATATACCAGTACGATATTTTAGAAGCATTATTCATTGAATGTACTTATGCTGTAGTTTGTTTTAAATGAAACTCGTAAAAACAAAGCAAATGACGTCCAAATGTTTGTTAAATGGTTCTAATAGAAAACATACAAATTGTTAATAGCTAAATTGTTGCGAAAATTAAAAATTTAATCTGTCATTACTTCAATGTTACATGCAGAACGAATTTATTTAAAACCAATCTAGCGAATTATGTTTAAACATTGAACCATCAACGATACGTCATACTAAATATTTCCATTTCTTTTTATTTATTTTATTTACGAATGTAATGCGTACAAAGACGCGGGTAAAAGCAAATCTTATAAAAAACCAGGTGTAAACCGCAGCTTCGCTCGCATAATAAAGTCGATGTACTATCGGATAAAATATCATATCTGTACCATATTTGATCCGATAACAACCATCCACCTATTGAAACGGTGATGAAACCGACCGACAATCTGTCAACCCGCATGTAGCCAGCGTGGTGGATTATGAGTTGAACCCTCAAATGAGGTTCCTTGCAGTGGAAATATATATGGGCTGATGATAACGATGGTAACACAAATCCATTTATAATAAAAACCACTAAGTTAACAATATAGTACATACGACATTTCAAATATAATTAACAGAAAAACCTTCACAAATCCTTAATACATATAAATATATACAACAGGACCCTTATTAGAATACGAATGATCGGAATAATTGAAAAAATTCAATAGAATATCTTATTAACCAAAATATAATATCTCTTTACATTGAATTTGTGTATACGGCCATACAATATGTACAATGAACCACGAAATAGGAAGGAATTGTAACAATAAGAAGAATACGCTAGTTCGATATGTATGGAGTTAACAAGCTGTGTTTACTGTATACGTATTTATGTATGCTAGCTTATCGCTCGCGGCTTCACTCGCGTGGGCTATTAGACAAAGAAACTTATTTGACTCCACAAAATTACAATTTAAACAAAAAAGACAACCTTACATATTGTGGAATACGTATAGTTTTTATGCCCTGTTTACATATAAAAGTGGATAGTCGCCATTAAAAAATACTTTTTCAAATATAATATAGCGTATAAACTGAACCTAATAATCGTCTATCACAACACTCAACACAGTAAAAATATCAGTAGGATATTATCTTTACTAATAATATAAATCTGGTGAGTTTGTTCGTATAAACGGGATAATCTCAACAACTACTCGTCCGATTTAAACAATTTTTTCTGTGTTAGATAGTCCCATTATAGTCATAGGCTATATAACATTATATACGATGTGAGAAAAACTTTCAAAGCATCTTTTCATTTTTTCAATGTATGCAATGTTTTACTTGTGATGCACTTCTGATAGCATCATTTTTTACAAATTTTTGTACCCTTATACAACTGAACACACGAATAGCTGACCCGGCAAACGCTGTTCTGCCTTACTATTATCCTTTAGGGGTATGAAAAATAGATGTTGGCCGATTCTCACACATACCCAATATGCACACAAAATTTCATAAAAATCGGTCCAGAAATTTCGGAGGAGTTTAGCAACGAAAACTGTAACACGAGAATTTTATATATTAGAAGATATTCAACATAAAATTTACTCAATTAAACTATGGTATAATCGAAGTTTTATTTCAGTTCAAAAAACACGTCATTAATTCACACAAATTCGTGATTTACGTAAATAACTCATAGCCATAGATTACGTACGTTCTAATAAAAGATTAGAGTTATAAAACGATCAACTTAATAGCAAATTGCAAAGCACGTGGCCTTAACACCAATACTGTAATAGTAATACAAATTAAGGGAACATAAATTAACTGGTATAATGAAATGCCGACCTTACACTTTTACCATTTGATACATGGCGACAGTTATGGGTCTGAAATGAAACATTGTGTGTATGAGTTATTGAAATGCTGTTTAAACTAATGTTAATACTTTCTTATTGTTTATGTCTATAATTAGTAGTTTTTGTTTTTTTTTTTTTTGAAAACAATACCGCTATTAATTTATCTCATAAATGAAGGGTGTCGTCAGCGTTTTGTATGTGGTCGAGCACGCTTCGGCACGAATTGGGCCAGCTCGCACCGGGGAAGTACCACACCCCCACAGAAGACCGGCGTAAAATAGCATTCTGCTGTGTTTCGTTCGATGAGTGGGGGAGCCGGAGGCCTTTATTTCTCCTTTATCCTTTATTCCTCTCGCCAATCCTTTCTTAATCCCATCCCAATTTAAAGTCGGCAATCCAGTTGAAGAGGCGTAAGGTCTGCAATGGACCTTATGCCTCTCTAAATGTTCATGGGCGGTGGAAACGCTTACTATCAGGCGTCCCACCAGCTCCATTACCGAATGGGACATACCGTCGCTTCAGTGTATCCTTTAACATAATATTCCGGACATCATTTTAGGTTTCGGCATAGTTAGAAAAATAGAGGAATAGTAGCTTAGTGGTTAAGACCTCAGAGTTAAAAGCGAAATATCAAGCATTCACGATCCGAAGACTGCAAGAAATAACTAGAATTTTCTATTTGTCTGCACATGGGGTGCACATGAGTGAGGAAAACGGTATGTGTGAGAATCAAAAGTTCGACGAAAACTGACATCTGCCAACCCGCACTTGGCCAGTGTGGTGGCTTATGGTCTTAACCATCATCGTCAACTCATATTACCCTGTTTCATAGGCTGACGATGACGATGATGATGATATTTTACAATGAACACATAGAAAGATACTAATATAACACTATGTTCTATGCATTTGAAGTAGTTTATTCAAAATTTTCGCTATTTCAAAGAGAAACTACTATAAGAAACTAATTGCCTCTAAAGGTGCAGATGAAAAAAATATTTTTTAAGCTATAACTTTGTTCCCACAACGATATGACATTGATTTGAACCATAGAGATCGTTTCTTTGAACGCGCTTCTCAGGGACTACTTGTTCAAAAAATGATTTCACCGTAGCATATATACGTAATCCCTGAGTGCTGATTCCCTGAGGTGAACCTGGTGCGTGGCCCTAGTAATCTATATATATAATTTTTTATGTAGGTCCCCTACATAAAAAATTAAGCAAATTCTTTTCCAATAAATACGAAAACAATAATCGTTAAATATCACTCATTCGTAAATTAATCTGATTAAAAATTAAATTGATTATTTATTTAGCATTTTTCGTGTATTAAGACATAATATTTTGCATGATTGTTTATTAATAACTTATTACAAAATTAATGAAAATGTTCAATTTATACATTTTCTCTGCGTGTGTACCTAACTCAATGTCACAACTACAACTATGCAAATAACTAATCACGAGAATCAAAGTTACTTATTTAATTCGTTAATTAAGTCCTAAGACCCCTAAGGTCAAGGCAAAGGGCGCCGAGAGGCATTTTTCAGCCAAGCCAGCTTTGGACGGCCACGTTTCTGTTTTACCTGGATATTCCAATCCTATGCTCGCATGACAATTTGTTCCCGGGAGCGTGTGGCTAACACAACTCCAGATTCAAATCAGTTAAGTAAAAAAACACACTAATATTATAAATGTGAAAGATTGTTTGGATGTCTATCCGTCAATCACGCTGAAACGACTGAACGGATTTAGCTGATTTAGCTGACTTGTGACATAGGATACTTTTTATCCCGATTAAATAATCCGGGCGGAGCCGGGACGAGCTTCTAGCAAGGAAATAATTCTACAAATTTATTTTAGTTCAATATTCGTTCATCAAAACCTACATCCCTTGATATTTAGATTTAGTGCGTTTTTAACGAGTTTTGAAACAAAATATATTTGTAAAATTCGTCACGAAACGAGTTTCCTGCAATTTCCGTTTGACGTCATAAAACAACGAAAATAACATGAAATGTCAAATTGCAATACAGCCAGTTGTTCCAAGAATCATAATATTTGAATATAGACTCCATAATTCTAGGTACCAAAAGCAATTTTATCGTGATGTTGTTTATCCTATTGTCCTTTTCCTGAAATTAAAATCGCAAGTACACATGGGTTGTAATATGAAACAACAATTATTTTCTAGATAAATCAACAGTGCAGTTGCAGTGTAAATTAAATGTTATTCTCATTACAAAACAACAGTTCTATTAAATCAGTGATATCATATTGAAATCGTTATATCCACTACAGGACAAAACAATTTGCAATGAATACAATAAATAATTAGTCAAACTGAACCTCTTGATATGCATTCTCTCGCAGCTACAATAGAAACGAAGGTTTTACCACAATAGACATTAATACCAGGTGAGTTTGCTAGATTCAATTAGAGGTTTTGGCCAGCGTCCTAAATACCTAATGTTGTCTCAATTCTATTAAACATTTGAATATAATATATAAGCAGTTATAAACCCTGACTATTTACCAGCGGTTCGCACGGGAAGTAAAGGAAAATAAAGATAGCTTCGGGTTTTCCACATCGTTCTCTCTCCAGTGGGATTTTCGGGATATAAACTATCCTATGTGCTTCCTTGGCTCTCAAACTATCTTTGAACTAAATAGCACCCAAATCAGTTCTGTGGTTTACGTGGGAAAGACAGTTTCTTTCGCATTTGTAATATAAGTAGGGATAATATAATGACTATTAACCTTCAAATACTCAAAGTCGTAATAGCATATTTCCTGAAAGGCGTATGAATTATATCCAACCTTAATAGCTTATTAAACCACGAACTAACTCATGCTTAAACTATTCATACAATAGGGAATAAAATTGGTATAAAAGTGAGTGATTCACCAATTTTAACAAGTTTTCAATTGAAATATTTTTACGTAAATAAGTTACGTACATGTGTCATATAAAAATAATGTATAAATTCCATAAAACTAAATTAAATCAAACGAGAGCTGTCAACTCAACCACTAACATTTCTGTATGAATAGAAAATGGAAAATGCCATTGAAAATGGCCGACGCTCTGAAACAATATTATTGAATGACGTCACACGTGCATACCTTTATGCAATAATATTTATTTAAACTATTATTCAAGCGTTTCAGTTATTTCTCGGTTTATTCATAAAGCTTTTAGAATGTTCATTTCAAAAGAAACCTCTGCAAAATGTTATGGGCAGTTACCATCAGGAGACCAGCTCCTATGGTAATTATCACATAAAGACTGTATTTTTTTGGCTTTGTTAACTCAGAACTATCGGCCGGCTGAGCCGATTTTGATGATTCTAGCTATCACGGTCATGACTGGTGACATAAGGATGGCGAAATCTTAGTAATGGGGTCCCGTTATACCCTTTGGTTATGGAATCCTAAAGACGACAAATTATTTGTGGTTCAGAATGGGTACCAGTTTTGTATCGGAAAAATAAATTGTTTTCTAATATATAAAAATAAGTCGCGTTTTCCTTCCTGACGCTATAACTCCAGAACGCACGAACCGATTTCCACGGTTTTGCATTCGTTGGAAAGGTCTCGGGCACCGTGAGGTTTATAGCATAGAAAATTCAGGAAAAATTTCAACTGAAAAGCGGGAAAATCATTTTTCACATACAACCATCTGGTGGCGAAACGGAGTTCGCCGGGTTTGCTAGTTCTTTTTAAAAACTTCCTATGTCCCGTACAAATAATATATCCTGCATACATTCTTCTGAATTACTATTATATCAGTATTATAACTTGAATTCAACAAAATAATTTATCTTCTATCAGTGTGATATAGTACACTAATATTATAAATGTGAAAGTTTGTTTGTTTGGATGTTTGTCCGTCAATCACGCTGAGACTACTTAACGGATTTTGACGAAATTGGTATACAGACAGAGTATGAACTGACTGGGTGATAGGATATTTTTTATCACGATTAAATGCTCCCTTGGGATAAAACAGGAATCTTGATATCCGGGCAGAGCCACGAAGAGCATCATTTATTGCACTTACATTCTCAAAGCTAGTCTAAATTACATTTAATTTTATACTAGCTGCGCCCTGCGGTTTCATCTGCGTAAGTCCATCTCCCGTAAGAATATCGGTATAAAAAGTTGCCTATATGTTATTTCAGTTGTCCAGCTGTCTTCGTACCAAATTTTCATTGCTTTCAGTTCAGTAGTGTTTGCATGAAAGAGCAACAAACACACACACATCCTTACAAACTTTCGCATTTATAATATTAGTAGGATTGTCGAAGCGCAGTCCACAGAAATTTGTGAAATATGAATCATTGAAACGTTCAAAAGTAAGGTCCCATATTCTCTGGACATTTTGTAGGAAGCCAAAGAAATGAACAATTTTATTAAGGAACCTTTTACCACAAAAGTTGTTTTGTTTGTGAATTTTATTTCATCCATACAAAGAAGTTTTGAAAAATGCTTTTGATATATTTTAAGTAGGTGAACTCATTTTATTAAATACTAGTTTTGTCCACGTCACAAGAGCTACCTTACTTATATTATAAATCCGAAAGTAACTCTGTCTGTCTCGCTTTCACGTCTAAACCACTAGACCGATTTGGATAAAATTTGATGCAAATATAGTTTGAGACCTGACAAATGACATAGGATACCTGACATAGGATACCTTATATTTCGGAAATCCTACGGGGACGGGAACTATGAAGCTAAAACCCGTAGACTGTAGATACATAAGGTTAATATATACTTTTGGTTACGCGGGTGAAACCGCATTTGAAAAGCTAGCAAGTTATTATTTAGACTTCATTAACAAAAACTTGTATCATGTTTGAAATAAAATAATTATTTTAACAAAAAACAGAAGCGCGTTCATTGACAGATCTCAAATCTAAATGAGACTACATGACAGGCAACAGCTTTTTAAATACAAAAATAATCATAAAAATCGGCTCCCCCAGTAAAAAGCTATGAGATAGAAAACAAATAAAAATATAGCCGCATTAGTAGCCTCCCTCTTTGAAGTCGGTTGAAAACACATTGAAACATAAAACACAACATACAAACTCATAAATAACATAATATTAAAAGTAATTAAAAAGTTTTGAAAGCGTGACTCCATGTAATGCACGAAATTTATTTTCTACATTTCTGCATACAACCACTGGATTTTTATTAAAACCGAGCGCAGTCTATTATAGTCAAAGAGATGCTGTAATATTTAAATATAACAATTTTTAAAGTAGAATATATTGAATATCAATTGGTGTATAATCATTTTAAAACAATTACTCAAAGTGTATAGTATATAGTGGTTTTGTTAAAACAATCCTTAGTCTTAGTCAATGATAGAATGTATAAGCTATGATTTAAATAGCTCTATGTTCATGTGCTTTTGTAACTTATAAAGGTGTGTTAACCTTTTTGTTTATGTTTGTGTGTAAATGTGTATTACTCTACAATTTATTCAAGATAAATAGATAAAACAAAGAACTCAACGTATATTAAGACCGTTTCATTTAAATTATTCTTTGCAAGGGAATTTTCGTAACATTATTTTATCGTACAATCTATCAATAAAAATCATCATCATCAGCCCATACATGTTCGCACTGCTGGAACACAGGCCTCCTATGAGGGTGCAGGCCATAATCCACCACGCTGGCCAAGTGCGAGTTGGCAGATGTCACATGTCTTCGATCTTTTGATTCTTGGACATGCCGGTTTCCGATATACGATGTTTTCCTTCGCCGTTTTAAGCAGTGGTGATGTTATCCACATGTGCAGATAAATTGAAAAATCAATTTATTTCCTGCACGCTCGCCCGGTCTCGAACCCCGACTTATCGATTTTGAAGTCCGAGGTTCTCACCACTGAGCCACCACTGCTGATTAATAAAAATAATATCTTAAAAAAGCAAGTGAATACGTAAAATAGCCACGCATATTTGTCAGATGCTACTTTTTAGACATAGCGGGCAACTGAGTTAGTGGTTTGATGATGGTAAGCGATCACCACTGCCCATGAACATTCGCGGAGATAGGTGAATTCACTCTTTAATCGAAAGAACAATTTATTTTAACACACACAAACACACAAATAGTAACAATACATAAAAACAAAAAATTAAATGAAAAAAAAACATAATAAGAGAATGAAAAAAATAAATATACATTACGTGTGGTTGCGTGCGCCAAAAAATCGATGTATAAAGTCCATTCAGTGGATTTCACGTGAAAGAGTAACAAACATACAAACGTGTATGTATGTTTGTGTATCACGTATGTGAGATAACAAATGAATGTTTTCAGTACCTAGGTATTCAATGATTATACATTGTATAGGTACTGAAAACATTCATTATTTATTCCTAAAATATACATTAATAATAAATTTTAATTTATGCATATCTCTAAGTCTACGGAAGCATTATTACGAAGGCGCCCGTCGGGCAAACGAGCGTAAATTGAGAGGCGTGGCCGCACGCTGGCCATTACAGACAAACTCGATTTTATGTTTTACGAAATTATTTATCTTTTCGCCTTAATATGTGGTGCGAAATAGTGAACAAAATACACTGTTTCATTTATATTTTTATATTATTATATGAAATAAAATAGAAATATAAATTAAGGTTTATAAACACTTTTCTATATATTTTTCATCTCTGTTGTAATCAACTTTAATTTTTAATAATAATACTTGCCAAATGGCTTTAATTGTGAATTGATCTTGACGCAAGCTGTTTCTCCTAAATAGCGACCCAGCAATCTATCTAGAGAAACATTTGCTTTATATATTGTATATTTAAAAATATATGAATGTATAAATATTGAAATAATAAAATTGTATAAATTATAAATTATTTTTTTCCACTGTGCTACGGAGCGGAGTATTTAAAGAAAACGAAAACTGGATGCCGACATCCAGGAATTTAGAATAAAATTGAATGTGTATAAGTAATACATTTTACAATGGTTATATGAAACAACTTAGTACTGTTTAATTTATGTCATTCAATTAATTAAACGACGTATCCAAAAACATTCCGTTCCGGTCCGGAGGAGGTTCCGTGTCCCTTCTCAGTCCTTTCCTTTAGTCCCTTTATCAATCCTTTCCGTATTCCATACCATTTAAAGTCTGCAATCCATTTGAAGAGTCGTAAGCCCTTTAAATAGTCTTACGCCTCTGCAAATGTCCATGGGCGATGGTAGCGTATACCATCAAGCGACCCACTAGCTCCTTTTCCGACGATGGCATAAAAAAATAAAAAGGAAGATGTTGTGAATTTAAAATATTGACAGTACTTCCCTCCCAGGAACACCATCGACCATTTGTAATTTAAAAAACATTAAAGAAAGTAAGTAAGCAAATAGATAGTAAAACTTCCAAATGTTTCCGTATATATTAAACTTTTTATTTACGTAAACACGGGAATTTTACATTATTTTTATAGGCTACTCTCAATTGAATTATTTACAGTTTTGTAGTGTATATAGTTATTTGCGTAGTTCGGAAATTAATGGGATGGTATGAAAAAATTCGAAATTCGAATTCGAAATTTTAACACGTTGCTTCTCCATTCGTATCCTATTTTTTACCGTAGCAATCTGTCGCCAATTTATACAAAATATTCACAAAGGCTGTATAGAAATAGTTTTTCAAGATATTTTAATACAGTTGCAAAATGGCCAGCAATATGTATATTGTATATCAAGTGCTTTGAAGGCCGAAAATGATATAAGCAGCCTGAATTTTACGACTGAATGAACGAGCAGTGATGTTGGAAAATATGGGGATAAATCGAAAATAGCAATTTTGTAGGGAACCTTTAAATTACCATTACTTACACTGAAGATTGACGGTCCTACATCTTTATTTATTTACCAGTAAACTAAGTAAACAGAATGGAAATTTCTAGATTTAAATATTTGTCTCATATAATAGTTATTAAAATGGTTTAATCAAAAATTCTATTCAATGTATGTTAAAATTAATGGAATAGCAATTGATTTATAAACTAACTAGCTGCACGTCCCGGTTCTGCCCAGGTAGTCGTGTATCGTAATTGAAAATTATCTTATCTGTCAAGGTGGATCAAACTGCACATGGTGTGCAAATCTTATACCTTTAAACGAGCAATTCTTGTATATATATATATATATATATATCCAATTATATATATATATAATTGGAATCTCGGAATCGGCTCCAACGATTTTCATGAAATTTAGTATATAGGGGGTTTCGGGGGCGATAAATCGATCTAGCTAGGATTTTTTTTTAGAAATTGTCATATTCGTGTTTTATTCGTGTTTTTTTTCTCCTGACATCTATTGGTGAATAATAATACTATTTTGCTTCGTAGATAGCTGGACAACTGAAATAACACATAGGCACTTTTTATACCGATATTCCTACGGGATACGGTTACGCAGCACGCTTACGCGGTTTCAACCGCGGGTCACAGCTAGTTTGATTAATCGGTTTTGTAGTTTTTCGAGTCCATCGCGGTCAAACAAAATGACGCATATTTGATATAATATAGTAAGATTGTAAAAATAATGAATTGTGTCTAAATTTTAAAATTTACTGATGAAACTAATACGACTACGACTAATACGACTATTCAATAATTTTTTTTATATATTTTTAATCTGTGACGTAATTACCTTTACCCTATATTCCTTGTGACATTTAACACGATCCAAACCCCTACAGTCTGCCAGATCAGCCAGTATTTAATGCATTAACACGCGATAAGGCTTTATAACCTACAAAATATATGGGCCAATCAATTTACGGACCATCTCAACAATGGCTATATTCAATTACTAGCAATAACGCCGCTCCCCGTTTCATCAACAGAGAGTTTATTGGCAAGTGGTCATTTTTCTTAGTATTAATAAAATAGGTTAGGGTGCTGGCCGACTTGCATGTGCCTTCCTTTGTATTTTTTTTTTTATCAGATATTTAAAACGGAGGAGGTTTGTCTATTTTTTTTAAACAGATTATAAATAAAACGAAGGAGGTTCTTAATTCGAATGATTCTTTTTTTGTTTTGTTGCTCGATAATTTCGTGGGATTTCAAATGATTGACTTGATTCTTTTTGTGTTTGATAAGAACTCATTTGGTCCCATTAATTGTTTTATACACGCATATACGTTCACCAAGTGTAGAAATAGAAAAGGGTATGTTTTGATTAGTATTTAAAATAATGTGTAGTTCAGTTTTTGAATAATTTTTAATTAAATGGAATAAAATGTTATTAAGTAACATTAGATTTTACTGTTACTTGCTTAATTATTTAAAGTAAATAATTAATTGAAACTTCAATGTAAAACCGGTAAGTTAACATATAAGTCATATTTGACTATCTCGATTACATTTGTAATAGTGTCTTTGGCAGGTCTCAAATTTAAACTCTTACAACGAGTAACGTAATCTTAAAAATTTTCGTATGTTTTATTTCAAGCGATTATTACAAATTTACAGCACAGAGTAAGCAAAGGTGAGCGGCTGATTTTAACGTAACTATCAGCCCATAACACTAGCAACATTAGGAAAAAAGAATTTTTTATCTATACTTCCGATATCCCTATCAAATGCCAATTATCACAGATTATTACAATATTCAGAAGTTAATTACCCAATTTCCACCAAGATGTATAACTCCAATCACGTCATATATTGCCATCAAAGTTTCCGAAAGTTACCGCGGTCGCACAATTTCAACTGAACCCGAAGTGATTTTCGTGGCAATTGCCAGCTACTTCAAACTTTAAAGGCAAATACATGGAAGTTTGATAGAGCGACACATTCTTTAGTGCTATTTTATAATATTATTATTACATAATAATAATACCCCACCGACAAACACAGATAAAAAGATGGATCATTCTATTATAGTATTTCGCCCGCTGCCGCGTGGTTTAAGAATATCTCATGAAATAAGATGTTGCATCGCGACAAAAAGTACCCTATATACCTTTCGTCTAATCATTATTGCGTCAAACGGAGGCAAAGAAACAAAAAAACACATCTGCCTCTTCCTTAAATGGCCGGTAACACCTTTACAAGGGATTCCTGTAAATTCTCATAGGCAGTGATGATCACTCGCTATTGTCGAAGCACCAGTTCGTTTGGCCGATTTTTATTAAAAAAAATTAAAGGGCAATTATGACATGAGTAAAGATAAGGATGGCAAGATAATAAGGTTTTATACGAAATTTACGTAATATTATTTCCAGTGTGTATTACGTTTTCATTTTCAACTAGGTTAAATATAATAATAGAACATTAAAACAGGAGTAAATAATACAATACATAGACACTATCGATCAGGAATGATGTGACTTCATACTGATGAAATAATTTATACAGTAGACCTGTTTTACTTCCTACAAACAGATAAACTTACGAAGATTATAGGATTAATAAAGTGACAGATAACTCGACTCAATCACTGGCATGAATTTTAGATCTCACCGAATCGCTAATTATTGCTAATATTAATACTTGAAGTGGATTTGAGAGCTCAATTAGGAATTCTAAGTATCTAAGCCATCTTAACTGGCAATTCAATAGTTGATATTTATCCCTATTAAATCTATATCTATAGTATATGTTTGTACGTATATTAAAAGTATCTAGTATATCTTAGCGGTGTGTCTTCTTTTTGGTCATATTATCAAATCGCGATCACAGGTTTCTTTGTAAGTTGAGAATGTACCGGTTGTAATGGTAGAATATAAAAAATGCTTTTATTAAAATAAGAAAGGGACTTTCTAAGAACTACAAGCAATATCGACGGTCACCCTTATAATGAAATTCTTCTATTAATTAGGCCAATACAACTCATCTCTTTCCCAGATTTCATTAGAGAATTGATAAAGACATTCCTTCCCATACAACCGTTTTTCTTCCCCTACTTGGGTAAGGTTATCGTATGTTTGTGAAAGACTGCGTCTAGTTGAAACCTTTACAACATATTTACTAACTGTTGCTCGTATCTCAATATAAATTTTCATGGTACAAATTTTCATTCATCATGGCAGAATTTATAAAAAGTCTTTCTCAGCGAATACCTACAACATACGTTAGATATGTTACTTACATTTAAGAATTATCAAAAAAACAATTATCAAACATTACTGTTCCACTATATTCTAAACCATAGGACGAATTATAATGTATTTATTAACAATAAAACAGTCATAGAGACCAAATTTATAATTTACAATAGGACACCTCTCTTCAAAAACAAACTCAACAATTCATTTCGCAACAACAAAAGAAAGAAAGAAAGAAAGAAAAAACATTTATTTGGCGACATGAAACACAAAAACACATATGAAATAAAAAATAATAAAATAAACAACTAAAACAAAAGTAAATAATAAAAGAAAACAGAAAAAAAAGTACAACAATAGCGTGTCCCACAGTACCGCCAAAAAGGATCTAGTTCAGCTTGTGCCAGGCGTTGGCCTGGCGCTGGTTTTCAACTAGATCCTAAGTTGTTCCGACTCACGGATGCAAAACGACGCATATATAAATAATACTAAAAAATAGTGTGTACTTAAATAAGATAAACATTTATATATATACATACATAAATAACACAACACACAACGAATTTCTTACCAAATAAATATTTCTAAACAATAAAAGCTGGGTATGTATCTATAACTTTGTAATATTTCCTGACATTCTGCGTGGCGAAATGTTCAATTTATGGTGTCGTAAAATAGTAAACGTTATTGAGATGGGAATGGCTATATCTTACGTTATAGTCCACTTCTTTGTCGGTCTGTTATATAGAATGTTGGTATCAATGATAATAAGATGGATTATGGCTGAGTGATTTCTATGCATTCATATTATTTTATCGTTTGTCCGTTTATCAATCTATTTCTTGTGTTTTTCGTGTTATTAAACAATCTATTTGTTATCATATAAGGTATGGATCATGTCATGTAATGTCAGGTATGGATGCTGGAATTGTGCAAGCTATCCCATTTTATAATTTAAATACGTTCTATAATATTCTCTGTTTGATAGGTTATTTTTCATTGAATTAGAAACAACGTGATTATATTAATTCGTACCAATCTATTTACAAACTTTAAAGAAGCGATTGGATCAAGTGATGAAGAAATCTATGAAGGTAAATCAAGATTATATATATTTGAGAAATTTTTTTTTTTTTTTTGAAAGAATAGAAAAAATTTGATCACGAGGCAGGATTCGAACCCGCGTTTCTTGACTAACCGTAGCAACGCCTAGCCTCTCGGCCACCCGTGAAAAAAAAATTTCTCATTTATAAAGCATTTCAATGCTATAAAAACTAAAAATTAAATTATATATATTTGTTAAAAATGTGAAATCTGATTACTTTATTTCATCAAATAAACATCCTCAATATTCACAAAGTATATCAATTGACATTTATCATTTATCGAATTCATTCGAACAAGGAAAATGGCTACCTCAGTCAAGATTATTCTGAACTGAAACTCTTACTGTCTCTTCGCATGCATTATGCGAAGAGTATCTCGAGTTATGTCGCTAAATAATGATTTACAATCATCAATCGTCGAATTCCATATTAGTTCAAGGCAATAATAAACACTGAAACTTGATTTACAAGTGAAGTCGCAATAAACAGCTTGTATGAAACAATCCTTCAGTCGTTTCGCCAGCCCCGTCTGTGTACCAGGACCCTAGGCGGTAAATATACCATAAATTCCCGCCAAGGTCCCTTTAATTAGATTTCGGATATTTGTGGCCGCTATCAGCTGACAAATTCTACGATTATATAGAATTTCGGTGGCAAAATAATTCTATATTGGATACTTATCTTATCGTTTGCGAGTTTAACCTGAATTTTACCTTTGAAACTGACGAAGATTTATAGAAGACAACATAAGCCTTTTAAAACAATTAATTTGGCATCAATTAGTTTTATTTTTGATCTAGTTACTCTTTAAATGGACTAAAAAAAACAAATAATTAAATAGTATATTTAAAATGTTTGTAAGGTAAGACGAAAATTATTACTAATCTATTTTGAAAAGCAAATATAGAATCATAATACAGAATGCTTAAAAAATTAACTACCTATCTATGTAATATGTAAATTCGATAATTACATTGTTTTGATCCATTTATTTTAAACTTTTTATGTTTGTTTATGGTCGTTATGAGCATAGATCAAATTTTATCATGAATTCCAGCAACTATTTGTCATATACAGGATGGTCAAAAGTTATAAAAATAAAATTTAGATTAATAAAGCTTCGTGAAATTTAGTTGAACAAATAAATGTTTGAGTTTCAGATTGAAATAATGCAAAATGTTATAAAAGTGCACATTATAATAAAAGTTATATTTACATAAGTCATTTTCATAATTACTAATTGCGCGTTATGGTATACAAGAAAGTTTTTAATACTTTTAATTTTTAGTTTTATAGCATTGAAATCCTTTATAATTACCAGTGAGATAGGTGGCCGAGAGGCTAGGCGTTGCTACGGTTAGGCAAGAAACGCAGGTTCGAATCCTGCCTCGTGGTGTAAAAGAAGGCTCGAGAATAATGGAGAAAATTGGTCAGTCTAATTATGAGATGTCTTTTCCTTGAAGTTTGTGATGTGTCTGTGACACACAGCATTACTAAAATTGTATTGAGTTCATTAAGCTGCTATTACATGATTTCATAAATATTAAATTCGACTTTCCAGCAGCGCTTCCTAACATTCAGTTTTGTGTACCCACACAAAGAACTCGCCACACACCCCTTTTCCATATACCGGTTGTATCAACTAATTATATTAAAAACACGCCATTTCTGAGACTTCCCAATGTATACAATAAAAAATTCTCATCTGTTGATATTTTCCACTTATCACGCTCTAAATTCAAAATTGCGATCCTTGACTTGATTAATTTAGGAAATAAACAATAATTTCACTGACTTTTACACATACACAAACACACACACACACACACACACACACATACACAGACACACACACACACACACACACACACATACACACACATACACACACAAATGCATGTGGGCATACAGACTTGTTTCAGATATATTATATAGAATTATTATTATAGAACTCCGTAATAAAATTTTTACATTTACATTTATTATAAGTTTTCATAATTGTTTGTCACTTATATTTAACTAGCAACTGGTGTACCTTGTCATTGGCGTATTCATTGTGACAGTTAATTAAAAACTGTAAAATTAGCTGTAAGGTACCTTTTATAAATAAAATAAATAAATAAAATTAAGGTTATTAATGGTTTACCGAACTAATTGAAAGAAAGAAAGAAAAAAATAAAGGAAGAATATAGACAATATCAAAAGACATAATTTAACCACTCATTGTACGCTACAGCACAGTTACAGCACTGATATTCAGTGGCCTCTCGGCAGCGATTTGAAAGGCAGTTCGTTGATAAATATATAAGTATTTCATCATGCATATATAAGATAACATAATATACACATTCACATATATAGATGTAAAAAATGTAATTATTTATATAATTTATATAACATAACATTGACAAATCTGTTTTCTATTTCACGTGTCATTTATTATCTGGAAATATGAAACAAATAATAAACATCCTGTATACCGTAGTGACAAATTGGCAAAGTTTTAATGGTTGAACCGTTAGCATACTTTGTTTGATGTAATGTCGGATAATTAAAAATTTGTTTGACGAGATTTTAAACATGGCATAATTTGAGATGAAAATTTTAGCTGACAAGTCTTTAAACAATATTTTTAAGGAAATAAGATCTGAATCTCTCTTCAGTTAAATGTAAATAATTATACATTTAGTTATAAAAAATAGATGAGATTTAGAATGTACTTAATGAGATAATTAATCAAGTAAAATCTACGCTTGCTACTGTTAGGCAAGATACGCAGGTTCGAATCCTGCCTCGTGATCAAATTTTTTCTATTCTTTCAAAATTTCTCATTTATAAAGCATTTCAATGCTATAAAACTAAAAATTAAAAAAAGTAAAATCTATTTTGGAATATAATTACTTGCTAGCTGAGCACGTGGTTTAGCTTTTAACTCTAAACGTGGTTTAGTTTTTAACTTTATGTAAACCTTTTTGGTGACAATATTTTTTTTTATTAAAAAAAAGCCACCACTTCTTCCCACTAGAAATAATAGATATTGATCCGATAATAGGTTGTCTGTGAGTATATTAAATCTATTATGTGTATAGTAAGTGTATTATGTGTGTTAAGTGGCTGTATATGTATATATTAAGTGGCTGTACCATGGTGGAAAAGTTGTCAGCCAAGGCCCTAAAGAATATAACGTTATGGTTATATGAATTCATTTAGCACCTACAACCTACAAATTTAAATGACCCAACCTGTTATGGCATACGGCCAGCTGACTTCTTTATTACTTACTGGATCTTTATTATAATCAACATCTTGCGACTTTGGTGAATGGGTTTATTATTGACATGATTTTATAAAAGCATTGAGTCTGTATGCAGTGAGAAAAATTTAAAATATATTCTACTAGATAAATAAAAATAACACAATCTACCATAATAAGAAAATCAGCGTCAGTACGTAAGTATTTTGTGATAAAAATTGAAACTTGAGTCATTAATTAGACTTCAGTGTGAATGTAGAACGACTACGGCGTAGCGTAACCGTAGCGCTACGACATAATAAGGTTTGTTTTGGGATCATAATGACAGTTGGAACTTGATTTATCTCTAGTACTATTCGAATTTCAAAATTTATATTTTTACTGCTAATTCAATCGTGATACATTTTTTAATTAGAAGATGTTGAGAATCTAATTAATATAATATCATTTTAGTAGGAAAAATATAACAAAATATTCAAAACTCAACATCTCACTTATCGTTTATAAGCATTTAAGAACATAATATACAACATTTGTGAAAGTAAAACCAATGCATAATCGTGAATAATTTAATTAATCATGTTAATAAACGACTCGCAATCCACGGCTGATATAATTGGCGCTATTCTACGTAAACACGGTTTAATATCACATAACAAAACAAATTTTCTGCGTTCATTAACATATTAATTATTTTATATATCAGCATTGTACACCTTTTAGATTAATCTGTGGTCATATTTATACATGGATTACACGTATTTATAAATTTGAATCATGAACTAAATAACAAATTATGAAAAGAATAATATAGATAATAAATCATTCATTCTTATAAACATTCGTTCTTTCGTTCATTACACAATTTCTTGCAGAGTTATTTATCTGTAGTTACTCTACTGGTAAAGTGACTAAAAGTACCCTGACTAATATTAAAAAACGACTTAGTGTATTTGTTTGTTTGCCTGCTTTTCACGTCTCAGCGGGTCGATTTTATTATATATTGTTTATGTATGGGGATAGGAGACTAGATAGTGACATGAGTGAGAGTAAGCTAATAATTAATAATTTACTCTATAAATAGAGTTTCTTAGCCATTTTAAAATCTACGATTCCCGGTATTGCATGTAATCTTAGTAATTCCTACGAATCAAAGATAAAATACTTTCGTGTTCTATATGAAAAATAGATTATGGGCTCTGTTTATTTCCAGGTAAATATAATTCACGGGAAATCCGCTCAGCAACGCGAAGTGTGACGTGCGTTCATTTATCTTTGTTGAAATAAGGCATGGTCTCAGGTGAGTGATGATTTTGACACGACTCGTAAGCGAGAAGACAAATCAACAAACATATTAATATTATATTATTATACATATAATATTTATAAATAATTCAGTAATAACGAGGAATAGAATACAATGTACAAATAAAAATTAATGCCAATAAAATTAAGTTTACAATCAATAACATTAAGGCAATCTTATTTCTATTTTAAAATCTATTTTTAAATTATATGGATATAGAATTAAAATTAGAATAAACACAAAAAAAATACTAAATACAATATGTAAAATTTTAAATACACATTAATGTTACGAGTCTTATCAACATATTAAAAATATATTCGAGTATTGGTGAATCAAATTAAATGAATAACCACCATTACATCCCTATTTAATAAATGCAAAAGTTGTGTGGTCTCTATTTCTTCACGCCTAAACCGCCTCATCTTTTAAAGCGAAAACCATAATTATTTCTATCTCGTTTTAACAGCGGGCGAAACCGTAACCCTTTCACTTTCTTTTGTCACTTTAAAGAAATTGGAGATCCTGGAGTTTGCAATATTAACATACACCTTAAATAATACTATCCAATCATTATATTACCAAAAGCATCTAATAACAATTCATTCATGAGCCAGAGGCCCATATCCTTTTCCTTCCCCTTCCCAGTCCTTTCCATTATTCCTCTCGCCAATCATTTCTTAATCCCTTCCCAATTTAAAGTCGGCAACCCATTTGTAGAGGCGTAAGGTCTGCAATTGAACTTACACTTCTCCAAATGTTCATGGGCGGTGGTAGCGCTTACCATCAGGCGTCCCACTAGCTCCATTGCCGGCTGTGACATAAAAAAAAATGTTATTGTTGAGAGAAGTGATAACTAACGCGTTGTAGAAACTGTAAGCATATAAAAAATTAACACAGATAATATCTTCAATTTGTTTTTTTTTTTTAATGTCTATTAACCGTTGAAGCACTGGTTGTCAAACAAATTAATTAGATAATAAAATGATTCATTCTTATAAACATTCGATGTTTCGTTCATTTCAAAATTCTTAAAAAGCGCTTGAAATAAATCACAATTAGCATTAAGTGTAGATAGTTTTACTGATCTCACCCAACCCCCGAAAGAACATTACTTTTAACCAACTTCAAAAAAGAAGGAGGTTATCAATTCGACTGTATTTTTTTGTATTTTAACAAATACATATCTTCATAACTTTTCAGTGGGTGAACCGTTTTTTATGATTCTTTTTTATTTGAAAGCTGTTGCCTCCACTAGAGCTGAGTTTAGTTAGAAATAATTTTCTATTGTTATAAATCCTACTATCCTACTAATCCTATCCTAATCCTAATTTATCCTAAAAATTTCTAATTTATAAAGCATTTCAATGCTATAAAACTAAAAATTAAATTTAACAAAGGCTGCTTTCCATCGATACAATATTGTAATCATTGAAATAATGTTTCGTATTGGTTGTGATGGTTCTTAATCATCTCAATAGATGGCGTGGGGTGCCCCTTAGGCACATGAAACCGAAAGAATAGAAGAAATTCGATTACTGTGGCAGGATCACGGGTGGCCGAGAGGCTAGGCGTTGCTACGGTTAGGCAAGATACGCAGGTTCGAATCCTGCCTCGGGATCAAATTTTTTCTATTCTTTCAAAAATTTCTAATTTATAAAGCATTTCAATGCTATAAAACTAAAAATTAAATTTATCCTAATCCTACTAATATTATAAATGCGAAAGTTTGTAAGGATGTGTGTGCGTTTGTTGCTCTTTCACGCAAAAACTACTGAACCGGTTGCAATGAAATTTGGTACGTAGACAGCTGGACAACTGGAATAACATAAAGGCAACTTTTTATCCCGATATTCTTACGGGATACGGACTTACGCGGGTGTAGCATATACATACATATACATATAAAATAGACATACAAATAAAATCCAATTTAACAAATACTCCCCGCTAAAATATACATTAAAGTATCGATTATGTTGATAACAAAAACACTTTAGGGAACCGCTCTGTTAAATCTAGATTTATTGAAACCTTCCAGCTATTTGATATTGCAATGAAAACTTTATCTTCATACCGAATTAAGGAGCATTTACATCCTAATAATAATATTAAGCCAAAAGTTTATGAATATTAATTTGTGATGAACCAAAGTTTTAGGATTAAAAATCAGATCCTTCTGATAGGATCGGAATTCTAAATTCAGAACCCAATGAAACTTATTTTGATAGTTAAATAGTTGAAACATGGCATTGGCAAATTATCATCTGCATCTTTTTAACCTAAAGTTATTTTCTATAATCATCATTCCAAGAACCAGCCGAAATGTCTCTCTAGTACATTTTTTTATAAAAGCCATATTCGAGCTTCAAATATATTTATTGGATGTTGATTTTATCATCAATAAATTATATGATTATATTAAGAATTTGCCAAGAAAGCAACGAAAAGTTGAAAGATAAAAGATAAATTGTGTATATAAATACATTTTTTCAACAAAAACGTAGGAGGGTTTCAGTCCAAACTAAAATGGGACCAAATGACAACAATTTCCTATCAAACACAAAAATAATCGCGTCAAGCGGTTGAAAACCCACTAAATTCTCGGAAACAAAGCCAAAAATATACAGTCAAATGGAGCGCTTCCTTCATTTAAAGAAATAAGACACGGGACACTTCGTGAATATAATTTTTAAATTTCCGTTACAATGTATAAGCATCATAAAGCGCTTTAACCCTGCAAAATTCGTGTAAATATGAAACAGTACCTCGCAGATTCAGTGAAGGTCTTTCAGTAATCTATGCAAGGTACAATTAAATAAATAAAATTGTAACGTGTATGTCAAAGAACTTTTAACTAAAAATGAATAATTCTTGTTTCCCAACTTCAATAAACGGAGGAAGGTTTTTGGGTCTTTGGAATAATTGACAACAATTTTTACAACAAAAATTAATAACAATTAATTTATTGTATTTACGACCTTCTTATACAAGAATTTATAAGAAATAATGGGAAAGCGAAAAGTTATTTCTACAAAAAAAGTCACCCATGTCCCTGGGCGGGGAGACACTACTCAAAATTCTAAAATGGGAAAACAATTTCCTACCAAACACAAAAAGAATCGCGTCAATCGGTTGAAAACCCCCAGAATAATCCAGTATCCAGCCAAACAATACAGTCGAATTAAAACCCTCTTCGTTTTTAGGAAGTCGATGGTAAAGCCAAAAATTGCAAATTAATTTAAATGCATTACAACAACCAACCAAGCTTTACGGTCTACTTAAGCTAAAACAGAGATAAAGCAGGTCCAAACTTGTGAACAAGCCAGCTAGCTAGCCAGCGATATCTGGTGCAAGTTTCCAGAACTTCTGAGATGTTCATCATCGGTTAAAAGCACACTGAAGTTAGCTACAGTTAGATGTTTGGAACTCGACATATCTTATCTGTACCTACTGCTATTCTGGTAAACTCCTGTTCAGGTTCCATGTTCCTATGTATATTGGTTGCAACTGGAAATATCAAGCATATTTTATAGATTTCTTACAGGTGCTCTCTATAATGGCATGCATATTTAATTAAATTGATAAAGTTGATAAGAACAAAAGATAGTATATTCTTGTGATTTTACGCGAGTATTATACATTTAGAAATTAAAAACTTTTTAACGGATTTTAAACGCGATTCAGTCATTATATCATTAACCCGACGTTTCGAACACATTACAGCGAGCATGCTTACGGGGAGACTGACTGGTCAGTCTCCCCGTGAATTTCTAAAAGATGAATGATGATCTAAAAAATGTTCAGTTCCTAACCGACTCAGATAAAGCCAAAGAAATTTCAACCATTTCGTTTGTTTTTCTGTCCAAATAGTTGTAAATTATAAATCAAACAAACAATGCAATAAATAAGATAACAGAGATCATATCCATTGTCTTTGATTGGTTAAAAACTAAAGAAAATATAAGTATATTTAAAACAGTAAAATTAACCTGTATGAGAAGCAATTGCCTCGTTTAAATCAAAATAATAAAGGCCGCCCCAGGTTTGCCCTTAGTAACTAACGATGAAAGAATTTTTGAAATCGGTGCAGCAGTTCCTGAGATCAACGCATTCAAACAAACTCTTACCAGACGCCCGTCCCGTGTCCTACCAAATATCAAGATACTTGTTTCATCCCAAGGTCCAAGTCAGCTCAAACCCTGTCTGTATGCCAAATTTTATACAAATCCGTTCAGTTGTAGCGTGATTTACGGACAAACATCCAAACAAACAAACTTTCACATTTACAATATTAGTGTGATAGTGCGATGGAATATTATGAATCATGATATCCATTACAGATGAAGATGAATGTACACGTGTTACTAACAAATGTAATAAATCATCTATCTAGCTGATATTTTCTTTGTGTTACGCGTTCTGACAATTAATAACAAACTAGCTGCGCCCCGCGGTTTCACCCGCGTAAGTACGTATCCCGTAGGAATATCGTATGTAATAAAAAGTTGCCTATATGATATTCCAGTTGTCCAGCTGTCTACGTACCAAATTTCATTGCAATCGGTTTAGTAGTTTTTGCGTGAAAGAGCAACAAACACACACACATCCTTACAAACTTTCGCATTTATAATATTAGTAGGATATAAGTAGGATAACTATAAGTGATGAATTACAGTGGAAATGCGAAACCACCTTCAAACTATCAGGACTAGGCCAAAATTAAATAGAACCACATGGCAGGCACCAACTGTCATTTAAAAATGAATCTTGGTTGACTAAGACCAGGATATTTTGTGTATTAGTATTATATTAGTATTAGATTAGTATTTAAAGATAGTACCTACTCCACTGTCGTTAAATAGTTAATGTTCAATTTAATTCAAATAATGTTTTTAATCATAGAAGTGATGAATTCTCTTTAACACATAAAATGCTTTTTACGGATTTGATGAGTTCTTAGATTAATTATTTAAAACTGTAATCTTTTACAAGAACTTTTAGTCAGTTATTAATAACATAACTTCGCGAATATCTATTATTACGATACCACATGCGTTATAATCCCTGATATAACTTTAACTGTAAAGGATTCGGAGGCCAGAATCCTTTTCCTTTCCCTTCTCAATGCAATATCCCTCTATCAATCTTTTACCTATCCCTGTAGCTGGCAATTCTTTTACATGCAAATGTTCATGGGCGGTGCTGATCGCTTACCATCAGACGACTCACCAGCTCCTTTGCCAACTCTCTCCCTTACATACATAAAACCAAGCAACATTTTCTTTCGGTAAATAGTTATAACATTAAAAGAAACGACGAAGAAGTCTTTACAAAAAAACTTATAATAAATTTTCTCTTCATGATGAGCATTAAACCAATAACAGTCGATAGCAATTTCAATAAAAACAAAAAGGTTTCACTAGCACCGAAACTAACCTCGAAATGGTTACATACCCTTAACTGCTACAGGTAATAAAAAGAATAACAATTACATAAAGATTCGAAGGGACAAAAGGGGTCACGAACAAAACAAAAGTACTAACAACTCGTATAAATGTTAGCCAAGATGCTGTTAGGAAATTTAATGGTACATTTCGCACAGTGAAATGTGTTCCTCAAAACTAACCGAAACAATGTCTCATGGATCAAAGTTAGGAAGGAAATAGTTCCTGGTTTGTATTAAACGTCGCTAGTTTCCCAATATTCAAATCCACTACACGGCTCACGCCTGATTGGCAATGAACGCACTATAATGCCAGATCGCTGGCTTAGTACATAATTGTGTCTATATATTACAAGCAATGTATACATCTCAATCTATTTCGTAATTTGCCGTTTCTGTCAACACGCTGGTCGGCATAATATGTGAAACGCTCATACTTTGAGTACTTGACTAGCGCGCCTGTTCACCCGTCAATGTGGTCAGAACCAATTTTACATATAACTTTAGCCAGAACACCTAATATATTTTCCAAACTAAAATTAAACTCATGTTGGTCAAAATTAATCGAAATAATAATGAAATGGTTACATATACTCATTTAACAAAATTATCATTTTTTTTTTAATTCAAATTTAATAAAGTATGTAATAAAATTAGATCCGTATTTTTATTACATACTTGTTCTTTCTCTTAATAAATTTATCGTTTTCTCCAAGTAAAAAAAAGTAAATAAAAAAGAAAATTTGGGTATGATATCTGAAAAGTATTTATGTAACACACCGATTTCAGATGCAAATGTATTCAGTTGAATTCAGGTCAGTTAGAGCAAGATTTAACCCATACCGGAACGATGTTAGAGCTCTATTCACGATATACTAACTCGATTATCGTGTTAAATATTCAACAGTTTATGAAATATAAGTTTTTAAACATATAGGTTTTAATACATCTTGAAATATCTTAAAAAATATTGCCAAATTATTACATTTTTGTCAAATTGTGTTGTTAACTAATAAAAAAACGAAATAAATCCGGGTGTTAGCGGTGGGATGTCCGACATAAAAAGCTATCTAACATCCTTTATCTTATTCCGGGTCTGAAACTATATTCCTACCAGGTTTAGACGCGAAGAAGAGTCAGACATATACTACTTTGTCATTAACAAATATGAGTCGGAATTTTGATTAGGAAAAATTTACAATTAATTTTTTTTACAAATTAATTAATTGTAAATTTCCATTAAAAAAAGAAATCACCTATATTAAGTGACATCTAGGTACTTAATCATACAAAAGCTAAATAATTATTTTTCAATAAATCCTTTATCATTTCTCATGAAATTATATATCACAAAATATATTTAGTTGAGCGATAAAACCTCCCGTTTATTAATGTAGAAGGTTAAAGACTACAAGGGCGTTGGAGCCTGCTACGTATGGTCGACTGAACTCAAATATTTGACCCCACGGGCGTTCAACCCCTTACAGTCGATTAGACTTTCGTATAATTGCTGTTACTCTATACTGGTTTTATATGGACAGTTTATTCGACAGCGCTTCAATGACCTTTGGTTAGTAAATACAAGAAAAAAAATTGACTAAAAATCGTAATGATTACTTCTTGCCCCGATGCGTTTCACTTACCACTCCCTTACATTTAAAAATAACAGTTTCCTGTCTCGGTTTATCAGGAATTCATTAAATAAACATATTTTAAAGCACGACGGTGATTAAGATCAAAAAGCAAGGCATCTGAACTCAAAGGAAAAAGCGACCGCGATGTTTTTAGTTTAAAAAACTTTAACGGTTTCAATATAAACATTTTTATATTTACTGAACAAAATATAAGCACTGTTTAACCAATGAGTAGGTGGTTAACACATAAAGCTCTTTAAAGTATATTAAATAAGTATTTAATACAAACAGTATGATTGTAAGCTGAAAATTCATGAGAAATTCATATTTTAACAAAGTCTAGCAAGCCATCTAGATTAAGCTGACCTGATTCAGCTAACATTTGCATCCCAAATCGATGCTTTACGAAAATACCTTTAAGTTAACGAAGTATTGTGTTTTCTTATTTGATTTAATACTGAAATTTCAGTTATATAGTATTATGTTAGCTGTATATACAAATGTTGTTTGTATAGTTGTTAGTGCAATTTATACCTAGTTACTTAAACAGTACTAAATAAAACAAAACAATTTTTTAGAGTAGTATTATTTACGTATTGACGTACGTAGTATTTACGTTATGGTTAAAAGTGTAATAAATAAAAATGTACACATCCCAATTCTATAATATTAGCCAGTATTATTACTAGTACAGTATTATATTATCTGTGGTATTATTATCAAAAATATTACGGTTGAACTGTTTGAAAATTTCGACTCATCTTAAAATTGGTACATTGGACCTATGATTATTTCTAGGATACGACGATTTAAAACCTTAATTACAACACCTTACCGCTAATACTCCCTATTATAATATTTATAATATGCCTATAACTATATACCCATAAGCAAAGGTATCCCGATTTCTCCTTTTGCGTCGGTCGTACCTTGGCAACTGAAGGACTCCGTCCTATACACGTAGTCTGCCCAACGCAGGCGTTTTTGTTTGAGTAATATATATTAATATTCAACATGATCCAAACGAGACATAGCGCTTTGTAGATTGATCGTCTAAGTTGGGAGAAGTGCGCTGATTATGCAACAGAATTGCGCAAACTTATCTCCGAAGTTTGCAGATCATGCGTCTAATCCTGGTTCTCAAAGACGGCAGAAGTACACGCCATCAAGGCTCTTAATGAGCTTTTCCAACCTTCCTTTGTCCAGTAAAAGTATACCTTTCGAACTGCCTTATCGCCGTATGGAATTGCTTTGATATCAAAAACATTGCTCAGGCATACACCATAAATCGCTTGTAAAAAGAAGGCCAACGGTATACCCGGATAACCAGGAAAAGCCAATGCAGGCAGCGTGTATTAAATAAGTTAATGTATGAGTTTGTGCTCCACCTCACGTTATTCCAGCAATAATCTCCCAACTTCGGTCCAAACTTAACTGTTTCGATAACTTCCTGACCACACGGAATATTGGTGTTTTGAAGGAGGCAATTTATATTTGGAACATGTCGAAAATCATCATGGTCCTAACTCCTATCACCCAAAAAATCACCCTGAAAAATTTAGAGTACGTAACATGTACTATAATCTGAAAACCTTCGTCGTTCTTGGGAACGTCGATAAACATAAAAAGGGCATATATAAAGTAGTATTATGTTATCTATCTATCTATCTGTTATATTTACATTTACTATCAATTTTCATTGGTCCACCGATTAGAAACGAATTTGTGGTAGAAAATTATTGCGGTTGTAATGTATATAATTTCTAAATTGCGAATATTATAAACAGCCCCATAGGAAAGAAAGAGCATACAAGATAGGAATTATGAGTCACATTCTACTATGATAGACGGTATTTACGATTTTATAATTACATTACGATTTAAAGAAGATAAAAAATCTGAGATGTAAGTTGTACTTGCCCATAGGACATGGGATTCTTTTCCTTACCCTTCCCAGTCCTTTCCTTTATTCCTATCGCCAATCCTTTCTTAATCCCAAAAAGTCGGCAATCCATTAGTAGAGGCGGTCTGCAATGGACCTTATGCCTCTCCAAATGTTCATGGGCGGTGGTAGCGCTTACCATCAGGCGTCCCACCAGCTTCATTGCTGACTGTGACGTAAAAAAAATGTGTGCACTGTTTTATGTTTGCCATATCCAACGTTAAATCCGTTCTTCATCACGTAGCGTTTACCCAACAGATGCTTTTCATTAAAACTTAGCTGAGCATCAAGTGGAAAACATGTTTTTATGCCACATTCATTAGGAAAGTGACCTTATATTATAGACCATGATTTTATGTGTAGGTAAGTGTAGTAATGCTAGCTCTATTTAACTGTTTTTTCTTCTGTTTATTCGACTACCCAGAGGAAATATCTTCATCGGTATTTAACTAACGCTTTTTAACTGCTAATTAATAGGTAGGTAATTAAATAGGTAGTCTAAGTTGATAAAAGAACAATATGACAAAAAATTGGAATGGCCGTATATTAAGCGTTTTTAATATATCTTTATGATTTATTCGATACTTGTTAGTGTTATTTTATATTAATATATCCTAAAGCATTTCAAACATATTTCTTTATTTTTCATTATTATAAAACACACTTATAGCTCATGTAATACAAAAAACCCAGGACCCCTCGGTTCTACGCTAATAAAAGGCATAAAAAGTGGCCTATATGTCATTCCAGTCCTCCAGCTATCTACGTACCAAATTGCATTGCAATTGGTTCAGTAGTTTTTGCGTGAAAGAGTAACAAACACACACACACACATCCTTACAAACTTTCGCATTTATAATATTAGTAGTATTATGAATCAATAAGTGTATTGTTTTTCGTTATTGCAATTGGAATGTGTAAGATAAATTAAATTTCTTTCCGTTGATATTTTTCAGTCCCCACCGCAGTAAACATTGATGTTGTAAGAAGCTTTTCTCAGAAAGTAGATAATAGAACTTTTGGAACAGTTCAAAGGAAGTATAGAGTCCGTGGATTCATCAGAATTTATATCATGTTCTGTAAACATTGCATTCATTAAAAAATAATATTACATTTTGTATAGCGAATAGCATTCCTGATACGGTAATACTATAGATAACGTAATATTATATTGATATTACCACGTTTATATAATATTGTACCATGTTTAAACGGTGAAGGAAAACATCGTGAGGAAACCGGCATGTCCAAAAATAAAAAATTCGACGACATGTGACATCTGCCAATCCGCACTTGGCCAGCGTGGTAGATTATGGCCTGAACCCTCATAGGAGGCTTGTGTCCCAGCAGTGGGAACATATTATATGGGCTGATGATGATGATGATTACCATGTTTCTGCTAATACTGCTCCTTTAGGTAATTGATACTAATCTCTTTAAGAAACTAATGCAAACTTAATAAGCACACACGAACACTTTTCATTTGAACTATAAAGAATATAGGAACCAGTTCGAAAAGCAGATTCTGTAAAAAGATATTAAGATACTAAAAAACCGAATAATATATCCTCTAAAATTATATTTAAATAGATATTTCAATTTGCTCCTTGAACTATTGCGCAGCTTTAGAAATTGATCTAGATACTTTCTTTATTGTAGTAAGATTTCATTTCTCATTATTAATTCGTTTGACTTTCGTCAACATAAAATCTTGTAAAGAAATTACGATATACGATTAGAACAACATTGAACATGATTCGATATGTAGGTATCTACATAAAAAAAAATAAGTTAAGAATATTTAACTGCCAAGCTTCAAATTGTTAATCTTATAAACTGTTATAACCCAAGTTGATATTTTTTATGTCACAATCGGCAATGAAGCTGGTGGGACGCCTGATGGTAAGCGCTACCACCGCCCATGAACATTTGTAGAGGCGTAAAGTCGATTACAGACCTTAGGCCTCTACAAATGGATTGCCGACTTTAAATTGGGAAGGCATTAAGGAAGAATTGGCGAGAGGAATAAAGGAAAGGACTGGGAAGGGGAAGGAAAAGGATACGGGCCTGCGGCTCCCCCACTCACCGAACGAAACACAACAGAATGCTATTTCACGCCGGTCTTCTGTGGGGGTGTGGTACTTCCCCGGTGCGAGCTGGCCCAATTCGTGCCGAAGCGTGCTCGACTACCACATATAAATTTTTTCCAATATCTTATGATACAATGTTGAAATTTTAAGAACCAAAGTTATAATAACTTGTTCTTAAACTTAATCGAAAAGATTCATCCCCAAACCTCCTTCTAGGTGACAATACCTTATTCGGCAAAACCGATACAACGAAATGCTTTTAAGTAAACCAAGGGGATGCGACGCCATTTTCTGAATGTAAATATTTTGTAAGAACCTAATTTATTTATGTTGACAATTCACTTCAATCTTATTTGTTGATATTGATATTACTTTATTTGTTTATTCTTTATACCTATATAATCAGATTATACGGTAATTTTTGTTAGAACGCTCAAAAAATATGGTGGTTATTGCAATGCTTTGAATGTGTTACGCGTACCATCTCTTGGGATGAATGTAAGATGTATTATATTATCTATACTATAATAATTAATAAAGCTGAATAGTTTCTTTGTTCGTTTATTTGTACGCACTAATCTCAGGAACTACTGGTCCGATTTCCGAAAAAAATATTTTAGTGTTAGATAGCCCATTTATTGAGGAAGGCTATAGGCTTTATATGTACCACTAGCGAAGCCGGGGCGACCGCTAGTCTATGATATGAGGATAACGTCGTTTTGTGCACCTAATCCCGTTAATGTGTTTTTCCACGAACTAATGTTATAAATGCTTTATCTGTCAGTCTGTTGTGTTTCTCGTAACAATCAATGAAAATACTGTGATTGAAAGATAGGAAATTGAAAAAGCTCGCGTGTAAGAAGCGAAATTATAATGCCTATCTACATTTCTAAATAATTTCAAAGAAGGAAACTTATATTTTAATGAACTATGTGCGTTTGGTGCAATGAAACCTTTTTTATTATGTAGGCAACTAACGGTTGAATAAGTTTTAATGATTTTTTATTTTAATGGATAAAATATCTTTTTGTCATAGTCGGCAATGGATTCTGATGTTTATAAGGAATTAAGAAAAGGATTGATAAAGGAAAGGACTAGAGAGGATAAGAAAAAGGATATTAGATGTAAATTAATATTAAAACAATAAAGTGAACTAGGTACGTTTAACAAACCTTAGCGAACTAGGAACGTCATAATAATAAATGTTTTTCTACTATAGTATTATGTTATCTGTGGTTTTGCTAAAATAGGAAATGCTCAATAAATCATTGATAGCTCTTTTCGCTAACAAGGGACAAATCCGAACCTTTAAATCCTAAAGGATAGCAATAAATTTCAACGAAGCCAGGATTTTTGTTACAATGTTTCGATAATATCGATTTTTGCTTATATGTATAAAGTGGTTACATATTTTTTAGGTTCATTTTCAACTTTAGAATATACATATTATGAGTACTCTAAGTTTTCAACCGAATCAAAAAAAGTTCGGTTTAGTTGTTTTTTTTTAAATATAATTATAACACACAAAGCTATTGGTAAGTGGTAAGTACGGTTAAAATATACTATAAGGTAATTAATATATATAGGTGGTCGCGCTAACATATATTAATTTCGATATTAAGCGGACTGTAAAACTTAATCTACGTGGTGTAGCGAAATAGGGAAAGACGGGAACACACGGCACATACCTCGTCTGAGGGAGTAGCGTCTCAGCAAGCACGCGGCACAGCACCACGCGGTCAAGGGTCCTCCAGCTCGGGCCAGGCAGACCAGATCCAGTCCATCACTCCACCACTCCACACACACACACACGCGGCGGTTCAGCGCGACCAAAATGGGAAGGCGGGTTACACTAGCACAATGCCTGAGATATCTACAGAACCTCGTGAAGGTTCTCCGGCGGTTGTGGGTTATACACGAAATGTCTAGAGCCCTCGTGAAGGCACTCCGGCGGTTATTTAGATCCGATCGTCACGGAAGATCGATGCAGACTGTGTGACGTATATGCGTCACTACGTCCAATAGGGACGTTGCGGGTGCTTTAAAAGCGTGCGGTGATTGGTTGTGCTCGCGTGTAAGGAGGGTAGTTGGATTACACCACAAAATGATAAATATTTTATTTTAATTCACTATTTTAATAACTACTTATTGTAAAAGATTTTCTCCAAAAATATACAAAACTATATTAAAATACAAATAATCATATGTTTATCTTAAAAAAACTTAATGCATGCGGTGTACGTACATGCACGAGACGTAAGGTCTGCAAACGACCTTACGCCTCTAAGCATTGGTAGCGCTTACGATCAGGCGACCCACCAGCTCCATTGCCGACGGTGATAAAAAAAATAGTATGTTATGTTATCTGTGAATACAAGGTAATAGGATCCCGTTTTTCCATTCGGGTACAGACTACGTAACCCTAAAATGAAGTATCGCTATTACAAAAAGAGCCATCTACTGAAACAAATCTTACACTACGATTATCTCTTGTTTTACCCTTCTGCATTATTTCCGACTGATCCGATAGATGGCGTTAATTAATTTGCTTATTTTATTCCATTTTCAAAACTGATTTGATGTTGATTAACACAAAAACATTCATTACTTATATTGCTTACCTAATCCGATTTCAAATACGTATACTATTATTATTAACGTGAAAGTTTCTGAGGATGGATGGATATACTTTTGAAAGATTACTGTATATATAATATATCTTATCATATTTTGTGTGCACATCGGGTGAGTCTGAGAATCGGCCAACATCAATTTTTCACACCCCTAAATAACATGAGTAAGGCAAAACAGCGTTTGCTGGGTCAGCTAGTATACTATATAACACATAAATATAATAAATATATATAGTTTTATTGTTACCCAGATTAGCACACTAACTCTTCAGCTTTATATTTAAATATGAATATAATGCTGCCCCATCACATATTTAACCCACCAGATACCTAAAATCATAAGAATTCATCATCTAATAATATCCTTATAATAATCTTAGAAACCAGTCTTCAACCACAATTTCTATAGCCACAATGCCAAGTCTTAGTCACATTGAAAAAAACATAAAAGAAATTTAAAATCTATTTATTATATTAAAGTGTCTTCTGATCTAATATATTCTCCTATATCAGCCTGGTGGAAGGCTATAGTCGCTAATGGATCAGCATGCCTGCAATCTGTAGTTGATCTTGAAGTTACCCCAAAACCTATCGGGATATCTGACATGGTGAGAATGACTACTCCTTGGTTCTTTGGAGTGTTTTCCGTTATTCTACCAAGACCTGAAAAATAAGTTGAATATAACTTTTATTATAGCATTTGCTCGGAGTAGGTTCCATTAAATACATAGATAGGTAGAAAGTTTTTATTCCAAGAACACAAAAAATACATTAGAACAATAATAATTGGTGATCATAGGATATTTTCATTGGCAGCATGGAGTTTTGTTTCTTTGAGATATAATTACAAATCATGTATCATTCTATAATTGTGACTACAATTTAGTTGAATAAAGTTGTTAACAATGTTCCTAATAAATATACTAGCTTGGCAAACATTATATAGCCAGTTACCTATCTCTTAATATTATAAAAAATAGTATATGCCATAATATGCTAACACATACCATAATATACTAACACAAGATAAGAGCACTTACCACTTTTAATCACATGGTGTCCATATAAAAACTGTTGTTCGGCTGATGGCTTTACCCACAACTTGTAAGGAGCATACGGCGCAATATAAGTCAATGCTGTGATATGTAACCTGAATTTATTTGTCTTTGTGAACTTTCCAAAACACGTTCCAGCCGATATCAAATGATCTGGCTTTACTGTGTGTGCCAATTGCAATAAGCGTTCTGAAATATAATATACGCGGTCTTTCTTCTCTCTGAAGCAATATGTGCCATCTGGTCTATCTATTAGAAGCTTAACGTTGACACCGATACTGAAAATCAGAATTTCATAAGAAACAACACAACTTTGCGGTCTGCAGTTCGTTAGCACCTGTGTACCAATAAATTATAGTTGATAAAGTTGTAAATATACGTACTACTTGGTTAGCTTTTCGAATAATATTCTTGTTCTATCTTCTGATAAAATTTTCATTGCTAATTTTTCACTTTTTCATTAAATAAATAAAAACACGTGCAAACCACACACAGCAATTTGAAAGATTTTTTGACAGCTGACAACGCTCACAATATTCTGACATATAAAGATTTAAGTGAGAGTGAGGTGATAGATGCATAGTCGTTCTTAAATAAATAATTTAGTCGTTGGGCCTTAAATTCTATGCGACGTTTACGTAAATACCTAAAGAAAATGACAGTATTTATTATTTGGGCGTCTTCAGTAAAATCATAATTCAAATAAAAATACAAGCAACATAGAATATTAGACTGGGTGACGTAAAAATATGAAAAAGTATCACAAATTACAATGCATACTCATACAAGGTTCTGTCATCGTTAAGTTCGATTATTTGAAAAGAATCTTAACACTTTTAATAATTTCTAAACGTTAATATATTATCTGTAGTGTACAAGTTTTGGATGACACATAAGATGAATGAGCAAATCCTAATAGCTCGACCCTGCCACTCATTCTCCGTTCATTCACCTCTTTCGTTCATCGTTTGTTCACACAGAAACGAGGTAAGCAAACTTATCGTGTAATTCGTAAGTTTATAAAATAAACTATTGTCTATTGTGTGTACTGTATTGTAAAATTTTGACTATGTACATTATCATTGGAACGTGTTATCTAACATTGTAGTCCGGTCAATTTAGACATTCGAAGTTACATAAAGTCCCAACAAGCTGAATTTCTGTGAAGTTGTTTAAAACA
>NC_052123.1:3428821-3456152 GCF_012273895.1 Zerene cesonia | reverse complement strand
CAACTTCACAGAAATTCAGCTTGTTGGGACTTTATGTAACTTCACCCTCATTTTTTGGTCTAAATTGACCGGACTATTGTATTAATTTTTCCTATTCAGCCATAAATATTTACTTTTACTATATTTGACTAATTTCCACAACTGTTTTATAAATAGTGGCCTTGGGATAAGAGAACTCTGCCCACGTGATCAAAACAAAGCTCTTTTCGAATAAAATAATAATTAATGTATATTATTTTTCACGTTTAATTAGTACTTTAATAGTAAATGTAGATATGTTATGTAGTTTTTATTGGGGAAACTTCATACCACTGCAGTACTGAAAGAAAATTTGTATTCAAATGTGTTTAAAAATACTTTTTTCAGTAGAATTAATGCACTTTTTACGTACTACAAGCTTTTATTTTGTACAAGTCCAAAATTCTGATATGATAAAATAATACATTTTCCCGCGTAGCCATTAGATTTGGCAACTAAATAGCGCTGATTCTAGGATTTAATGTTTAAGTTTTCCTTGATCTACGTTAAGAGGTGCATTATCAGTTTGACGTCCATGTCGGTCTGTATACAGAACGATCTCGCAAACGGATGGACTCGTTTCCCTGCAGTTGTTCATTTAAAGCTTTGTTTGGTAAAAGTCGGAAGATGGGTGTTAATTAACTTTCTAACCAAATAAAAATGACAATTTGTTATATATGTTAAAAAAAAATTGTCCATTTCATTTGTTTTTGTTATCGTTATCTGTATTTTTTTTAATGCATAACTAGTTTTCCTCCTGCGGCTTTGCCTGCGTGGTCAAAGGATGAAAGATCTCGTTGAAACACCTCATTCCCATGGAAATGAAATGTAAACGCGGTAAAATGAAGCCTAAGTCTAGCCTATTTCCAGACATAAAAATCATAACGAAAAATCGCTCCGTTACATCGAATTAAACTAGCTAAACAAACACACCTTCGCATTTTTAATATTACTAAGGATAATGCTGAATCAAAATTGGTATAATTATATCTCCGCCATTGTGAAAAAAAAATTGTATTCTTACAATGAATGCGTGTTTTTTTTAAATTAAAATATGTCGTGTAGGTTTGAATCAATTTAATATCCGTCGACGTCATCGTAGATTATTTCTTTACGACATATAACAGTAACATATAACATATAACAGTAACTATATAAATTGTACTGTAAACAAAAATGTGTTTACGAAAATTATGGCGACAAAGAGGTATCAAAATTGGAATCATTATAAAATGTATATATAAATCAAACAGGCATTTCCTCTTCGAACGTAAGACTTCTATATTTAGAATAGTCTGTGTAATTTGTAATACCTAAATATTTAAAAATTAAAAAAAATTTAACGGATTTTAAACCCGATTTATTCATTATAATATTATTAAAGTGCTCGAAACGTCGGGTTAATAATATAATGAATAACTTGCGTTTAAAATCCGTTAAAATGTTTTTAATTTCCAAATGTATAATACTCGCGTAAAATCAAACCCAAGAAAATACTGTACCTAAATATTTCAAACTTTTCTTCCCTTAGATAATCTAGGTACTACTACTATGATAGTGATTATGAAAATGTTTACCTACTGTAAGTTCTGCTTCATTTTTTTTAATACTAGCAAAGATAAAAATATCATAATCAAGGGCTGTATTTCGCCCTATTATAATAGCTTTAGAGATAAAAAGAATTTGTGATTTTTTGCCACCTAAAACTCACTCATAGGTTTGATGCAACTATTTTAGACGTCCCCATTTAGATCGTTTGCTCCTTCCGGTCAGTCATTCAATGGAAAGTCGCATGTAAGACCACAAATACAATGGCTTTGAAATTATTGAATTTACAAAATAAGGCATCTACAAACCTTTATGCTTTGCAAATCACTTAAGTTTTTAATTCGTAGTTAAAGTTAATAAATTATGAAATATCTACACTTGATATCGTTAAATCAATATACCAGAATAGATAAACATTACACATAAGTAGTTCAAAAACCTATATAGTTTTTTACTATGGAAGAAAAAAATTAACGTCTTAGTTAGTTTTACAAACGTCTTCAAAAAGGAGGTTCGGCTTCTTTACATCAGAACCTTCAACTGGATGAACCGATTTTTTGATCCTTTCTTTTATTTAAAAGCTGATCCCTCACGTGTAGTCCCATTTAAATTTGGTCTAATTATAAAAATTGGAAAGTCTTTCAGCGTTTTGTTAAAAAATATTTATTAAAACCTGTAGACTGCATAGCACGCACGAGAAATTGCTATAAAATTGTTTCTAGAGTTAAATAAATTTGTATATCGTGCGTTTCATGTTTTCGTTGACCTCAGTAATTTGTGACGTCACCCCAAAAGGCGCGTTCGCAATTAAATTAAGCTTCATTGCCTTTGATCGCACCTCTTTGTCCTTTATTAAGAACAGGGTGTGGCGTTCAGAAGTGTTTTTGTTGATAACATAAAACATACAAAATTTAAAGCTAGGTACGGGTAACACTGTTAAAATAGATTCGTTCTCAGAATAAAATATCAAACCTGCGAACGTTGCGGATACCTAATAAACAATGCAATTCAAAACATCACTTAAGTACATAGAGACAATTATTTTAAAGATTTACGATTCTGTCAAAGTGGAGACAGTTTTATTTACTAAAAACTCTTAGGTTACATTGTATTGATTTATTCACATGGGACGATTTTGGCATAGTTTCAATAATATAAAGTTTCATAACGTTTCGTAAGATATACTACAGAAAGCCAAACCATACTTTATAGTTTGCAAGGATTTAACTCTGCCAAATTAATATACCTACACCACAATACTAGCCAACACATACTTCTGGGTAATTAAGCTTTTCTCTATAGTCTATTCAACCGAACGTTCTTTGAATTTAAAGCTGTTGTTCTTGGCAAAAATAATAACATAATTTTTCTGGTGTATAAATGAGTCATGAATACATGACGAGTTTGGGAAAAGACTTGACTTTTATTTCGATGAAGAATAATTTAGGCACAGAATGCTAAATCCTATTAATAAAGCGCCAATATAGGAATGTATATCTGTTATTCTTTCACGCAAAAGATAGTGATCGGATTTGTATGAAATTTTAATATTGGTTACAAAACTACTGGCAATTTTATGAGTTTATAATTTGGGAAATCATAAGTAAAACAAAGTTTGATATACATACATGAAAGTAATATCACGTGCAGAAGACGTGTTCCTGAAATAAACTTGAACTAGCGCTGGGTGCGTTAGTTCTCTCTTGATGTTCAAATCAACGGAATAAAAATGGATATTCTCAAAATAGTCGGCTACCACTAACTCAATACCTACTTTAAATATTATCTGAAAGAACTGGCCGAATTTGATAACATAATACTATTGTCTTTAATATTTAAACAAGACAGTTTTAAAAAGTAAGAATAATAAAATCACGTTTATTTTGTTGCTTTATTGTTTTAAGTACATAACTATATTATCATATAAAGAACGTGTCTTGTAATTTTATTTTAAATATTTGGCACTAGGTATGTATGTATTAAATACAAGCATTCGCTCACTGACACATTGACTAAAAAATTAAAGATCTCTCAATCAATGAAATCTGTTAATCTATTAATAAATTTAGGATTATTTATATAATATATATATTCCTGAATTTATTCTACCGATACCAATACCATAACAGAATGAGGTTACAATCATGTATGCATGCATGTATTATCAACTAAAATGTAATGTATAAGTTGAATCCAATATTGGCCTATCACAATAAAATTTTCAGATTTTGATTCGCCTAATGGCTTTTACGTGATTGACTCACACTCAGAAAAAAAATTACTAACCTAATTTTAGATATCTTTGATAAAACATCCTTATTACATAGCAATTACACTTAAAAATATACTTCATGTATAGAAATGGTTAGTTTATTTCACTATATTATTTTACTATATTATTATGTACTAGCTGTTCGCCCCGGCTTCGTCCTTAGCGAATATGTAGCTTGCTAAGGATGTAGCAATTTTTTAAATCGATCCAACAGTTTTGCGTAAAAACGTTACAAACATGCAAAATACAAAAATAGAGAGTATCTTCATTATAAAATTAGTGTAGATAGATAGTACTATGTAAAATGCATCATAACAAAAACATACAGAGAAAAACGTCTCAGACATTCACCTCAGACGTCACATAAGAAAACACTGACTCACACCCCAATCTCCTTGTTTCAGAAACTGTTTACATTCAGTACCGTGTAGACGTATCTTTAGATCATGTCGTTCAATTATTACCCGAAGAATTTTCGCGCCAACGGCTGGGGTTGGCACCGCGGCAACAGTGCGGCGAAAGCGGTTAGAGGATTTTTGAATAGAGAACGCGACGGGGAGCATAGCAGTGAACCGTTAGTTGGGAATGGTTTATACCCAACACTTCCATCCGACGATGATAGTTCGTTCTCTGGGGTGCGTTTATACCCCGCTTTACCGGCGGAAGAATACGAAAGTGGCGCCGTGGAAGAAGTGGTCGAGGAGGCATGTGCAGCTGTCAACGTGAATTTGGCGGTAAGTTTAAATTTAGAATTTAAATTACCGTTCAGTATAATGACCTTTTTGTGTACATTGGCTTTTATCTTCGAAGGTTGTTTCATCGTTATTTATTACCGGCGCTTAATTTTATGTCTCATATTACTTGTAAGTTTATAGATATTAAGGATATATATTTTACTTGTCATTGTTTTATATATATATTCATGACTAATTATAGACATGTTAATATAATTCTTAGGTATATGTTATTAAGATCGACGCAAATTATAATTCCAACATTCACATTATCAACGAGAAGTGCACTAAATGACTAATTCCGATCTCAAATTAACCCAGTCATATTAATGAATCACTGATGACGATCGTAAAAGGATAAGTTGAACCTCATTGCTTCCGCACAATTACTTTTCCTGTTTATTGTAATTGAAGTAGGTATGTATTTATACGTGTAGAAAGAAGCAAAGGAAAGTTGCAGTTATCTTATTTCATAAATTGCGTAAGACCTTTGTGTGCCCGTATCCACGCAAAATAAAAACAAAAAATATTTTAATATGTACCTATTCGAATTTCAAAAACACTAGAACCGCATTATGTAAATTAATGTAAACTCATTGTGAAAGAACACACATTTGCTCCCAAAGAGCGAGATTTAAAAATGTTTCTAAAAAATAATATTTTAATGAATAAGTAGTAGTAGTAGTCATCATAAGACCATGAAGTGCATAAAATGACACTAATAGCTCAGACAAAAAGCTTAATTTAAACTTAAACTTAATTTAAACCTTACGCATTACGGAATTAAATCAGGTAGGTACTCTAAGATGTCGAATATAAATATTAATTTACCGCGAACGGATGTAATGTTTTATTTATCAATGATTAAAGGGCGCCGTAAACACAATGATATCGTGCATTAATATTTCGGTGATGGATAGTAATAGGCCGTTTGAGGCGTCTATGGGCGATGCATTTGTTTATCACCAGGCAAAGCGTCTGCTCGTTTGCCTTCCAGTAATCCTACTAATATTATAAATGCGAAAGTTTGTAAGGATGTGTGTGTGTTTGTTACTCTTTCACACAAAAACTATTGAACCAATTGCAATGAAATTTGGTACGTAGACAGCTGAACAACTGGAATGACATATAGGTAACTTTTTATCCCGATATTCCTACGGGATACGGACTTACGCGGGTGAAACCGCGGGGCACAGCTAGTATAAAATGTTTGGAAGTTGTATTTTGGTAATTATAGAACACATGCAATAATTGCAATACAAAAGCCGAAGCTACGGCATACGTGCTTATATTTCCAAGTTTTTTCCATAATTTAGGATTTCTCCGGATTCTTGGTTATAATTCTTTTCATCCTAGTGTTCGAACACCACACGATTAAACCACGAAAGACAGTATAGAATTTTTATCAGCGTTTCTGATATGATGTATCCAAACAAACGCTTAATAATTATTTATTATTATATACACTCGACATATTAACCCGTTAGATCAAATGATCTACGAACAGTTAACCATCTGGCGTGGAATATATAAATATTTCTATTTCTATCTAGATGACGTCACCACTTGTATACATTGGAGTGCGCGATCGTAAACGAGCCCTGAATAAACTGGAAACGCTGTAATTAGCAATTAAAATGGAATTTTCTAGAATTACAAGAAGTGTTTTATTAGGGATATTGTAGGCGTAATATATAGGGACATCTGTATTTTGTCAGAATAGAAAAGTAGCTATTACCAGCGGCCCGCGTGGTTGACTGGCATTACCAAGGGTGGTACTATGTAGCATAGTTGATAGTCTGTGGCAATTCGCATATAAATTGTCCCCTTGAGACATGCATTGTTTAATTAAAATGTGAACAACGCATGTAGGTTTTCTATACGCACTGGGCTTAGTGATTTGTTCATAACTTCGAGCATGACCGATTCGTCATTTGCGAAGAATTGTATAGTCGATGAAAATGCAAACGATTTTCGACTCTTCAATATAGGAGTTGTGATTGTACTTAACTCTTGCCATAAGGTCTTTTGATATTACCGTGAACATTCATATCAAAGTTTAGATTATTTGAATGATGATGAATGATGATGATAAGATAAGGAGACCACACAAATGAAAAGTTTCAAAATTCTGAAATCTGCATAGATCGTTACTATGAATAATCTATGATTATTGAGTTAGCTTAAAATAATGTATTTTTAACATACGCCTTATGTTCACAACTAGATTATTGTGTTAGTTTTGGCTCTCTTCTTTGTATGCTTTATAGACCATTATTTACATAACAATGCTCGAGTTTATATTTAACTGATCAGAAATATATTTTTCATAACATAGTTGGGAATCTTTTAACTGGCTGTGAAGAAACTTATGAGTATTATAAATGCAATGGTTTTGTTGCTATATCTTTGTTAGTTGTTTAATTACCTATGCAAATTTCACTGACTGACTGTCAATAATTCAATAAGTATTAAACTCTACGCTGTATATATTTAAAGCTCATATAATAATATGAAACGAAAAAATTATAATCGAGTTGTAACTCATTACAATAAAATATTGAATGAGAAATGGTGCCTAATAGTGTTGCAAATGACCCATTATCGATTTTGTATTAATATTTAAATTACATTTAAATATTAACATTATTTACATCATAGATGTTAGTTTAAACAAATAAATAATCGAAGTTAAACAATGACAATTGTATTTTAATAAGATAAATATAAGAGTGAGGCAAAGTGAAATAAATAATTAGTGATTTATTTTTGTATTTTCTTGTGTTTGATTTTATTTTTTGTACTAGAGTAGGAAACTGAGTTGATGCACCGCCGATCCACATTCACAGACCCTCAACAAATGCATAGCCCGCTTTTGAGGGGTACCGGAAACGGAAAAGTTTTTCTAAATAAATTGTACTTTTCAAATTATATTCTACACACAATTGTCACGCAAAGGTCATTTACGTTCCTATTCTTAATTGGATCATAGTTAACGAAAATATGGCGAAAATAAAGCGTTTCGTAGTTTACAACAATGTGGGTTGTCAATAACAGTTTTTATATACTGTTTTAATAATATATTAATATAAACTCAACTTAGTTTTGATTCATCGTCATAGCTATTTTCTTGCGATGCAATGTCTTTCATGCAATTATTAAATGGCTGATAAAACTCGTTGTAAGTAGGTCAATAATATCAAGTAAATAATTTTGACCAAAATGGACATTTTAAATTAAGAAAAAATAAAATTTCCTTGAGGCCAACACTGTTAAATGTCATTAAAATTGATGCTTGAACCAAAGAACGCATAATACTTAAATAAAAGTGCTGAATGTATGAATTTTATTCGTAAAAATAATTACTGAGCATGTCTGAGTTATTTATATCTGGATAAGGTTAAAAGATTTTACATTTTAGCCAATAGGGAGCACAGATTACTCAAAAGCCACACATTAGTAAGTACTAGCTGGGCCTGCGGTTTCATCCGCGGAGATCCGTATCCCGTAAGAATATCGGGATAAAAAGTTGCCTATATGTTATTCCAGTTGTCCAGCTATCTACGTACCATATTTCATTGCAATCGCTTCAGTAGTTCTTGCGTGAAAGAGTTACAAACATACACACAACCTCACAAACTTTCTCATTTATAATATTAGTAGGAAGTTGGAGAATATCACAGATAATATATAATTCTATACTAGACATTAGGTTACCAAGACGCGGTGTGGATATAAAGTTCGAATTTAATGCAAAATAAGAAATCAAGATCTCAATCTCATAAACGAAAGGTTTCAAATTCATAATTTAGTAAGGCCACAGATAAAATAATACTATAATGTAAGGCTCAGCTGAGTTCAATATTGAACCCATAGTAAAAAGTTTAATAATAATGTTGCTTCTACACACAATTACAATTACACATTTCATCGAAATTTTATTATATTCTATGAATTAAACCGAGAAGCACTTAAATTATAACAAAGGTCATTCGCAAAGTACAACTTGTTTACCATACCTACACTTAACAATGATTCAATGATTTTATAAAACGCTTGGGCGCCAACTGCCTTATTTGGTTAACTTAATTTGCATTATTAACACATTTTGAAAATATTGTGAACAGTTGAAATAAACGTTTCATTTGAATATATTAAACGTTTATTTACAAATATTTTTTTAGTTGACCGCCTCCTTGGTACAGTGGTTAACGCGTGAGCGTAGAACCGAGGGGTCCTGGGTTCAATTCCCGGTGGGGATGCACAAAAAAAATGTCTCGGTCTGGTAGGCCATAGAAGGCTGATCACCTACTTGTCCCTAAAGAAAATCGATCGATGAAACAGATGTACATCATCTGCCCCATACCCCACTAGGGGACACGGAACTTCACTACTTCAAATATTTTGTATAATATATATTTAGGAAATTTCTTTTTCCATGTTCCGCCACACAACTATAATCCAGTGTTTTTTAATTCAAGTGTAGTATATACTATAGATATAACAATGATTAAAGAACAACAACGAATACCTACAACCTATAAAATGTTTCAACTGATCGAAACATCGTACCTACCGTTCTTGTAAAAGGAAAAAAAAAACATATGATCAATGTCCCTCTGTTATCGCTGTTACGTGTCACCCCTGTTCGCAACCCATATACCCAAAAATGGTATATTGACGTTATTTCGTGCGTTGTTCACATTTTATCGTATAATCTGTTTGAAAATGAATTAACTTATGAAGTCAGTCATCCAGTGCAGTCTTGAATCATACATAACATGTAAACTGAATTATGCAAATATCCTTAAAGATATACGACACACACAATAATAATTATAATTTAATATATACCTAGTGCTATTGTCATAGCATTACTCTTTGTTTATATATATAATTTTTAGTTCAAGCATAAATAAACTATTTTAAAATTTTTTAATGAATGGCTAAGGCCTACTTTATATTTATACCAATTGATTATTTAGTTTAATGCAGGGAGTAGCTGGAAAATGTATATTATAGGTTTCGTTTCAATATTTTTTAAATCTCTGTAGTATGCAGGTAGTTTAGTTACCGCCGAGCCGGGTCAGTACTCAGTACAACTATTTTGAACTTGTCTGTTGTCAAGGTCAAGGACAGTGTTGCAAGAATTAAATAACAAACGTCTTACTCTACAATATTATCCAATAGTATTCAGCGTGAAAATATTTTATTTTGAATCTGTCACAAAAAGAAGCACGTAACTCATACTATTTATTACTTATTCAAAAAACTAAGTATGATGCCATGAATGACGTCGTCCGCATGAACTTTGTATAAAGTCTTACGTCATTCTGGATGCTGGCAAGAATCTTGCGGTATAATGCTACCAATTTAACTTGTCCTGCGCACTATAGACTTTATTTGTTGGAAATGTAATTCACAAAGCAGTTGGATTATAAGCTGTCAATTTTCGTACAAGATTTCACGGTACGGTTGTGTGTTGAACTAATTTATTTTTAAATAAATTTCTGTGTTATTGTGGGAAGAATTCGTACGGATGAATAATTAACCCCATCGTTGTGTTATGTGTGACGTATTTTTAATGATACGCAGTTGTACAATCGTTTCATATAATCATAGAACCTAAAGATTTACATATTTTTCGGTCTCAGATGACCTCACCGTAGTTAGATTTGTGGCGATAATTAATTAATGGTGTTTGAAAATAATTCGAGTGTCTCAACAGCTTTTCCGCAGTTACTTGGTTCGTTTTATCATTGACCCAAATTTTGGTAAGCAATTCACCTCGCCTATTAGACCACCGCCCATACAAATAAGTGCGAGTGAAATTAGATATGTGGCACTTTGAACTGAAATTTCATAGTGTTATAAGTATTTAAAACATACCCAGTGATAATAAAACAGAAGTTATCAATTATTATCAGCTATGATATTAAGTACTTATTTATATAGTTATTATATATTTATACAGTTTATTTAACATAATTATTAAATAATCCAATAAGATTCCTGGGTATCAAATACTAGTAATATTTTCTTTATAAATTTGCAGATATTAAACATTGTAAATAATGTGTGTAACAATGTAAATAAATATAGATTCACATATTATTTGTTTATATGATTCAATGAAAATTATTTGACACATGGCTTAGTTAGGTGGTAAGTTTTTCTAAAGAATTGACATATTTTAAATATGAGGTATCAGTCAAATCATTATCATTCTCATCTTATCTTCAATAAATGTAACAGGACTAGCATAGAGTCATTAGTAAACCTGAAGAAGCTCTTTTCCTTAAAAATTTTACCTTATTACTATATTATATATTTCTGTCTAAAGAATGTTGTCATTACTATTATGTATACGAAGCTCACAAATACCTCTCCTTGAATCATGTGCATAGTCTGTATTTTTATATATACCGCATATATATAGTTAAAAATCACCATTGGCAAAAATAACCTCAATAATATTATTTGTTGATGCATATACAAGTATATATTCTCTATTCAAATGTTCAGTTGTGTGCAGGCACACATCCTCATCTATAATTACACAGATAAAAATTTATATGAAAATCATAGGCAATAGCTAATTAACATGTTTCCACAGTGATGTCATACTATAATAGGACTATGTGGTCTCATAATCATAGCAGAAATTGTATTCAGTGTTACATAGGTATTATACCAATGTTGGTGTATAGGAAAATATATTATTTTGTAGTTTTAAGAAGTGTCTTATAACACTTTGTGGATAACTGCCAAGAATTTCGGAGCAATTAAGTTAACATCTTTTCAATACACTTACAAAAAAAGAATATGTAAAATTATATTTTTAAATTAAAAAACGAATTCTACCCACAACACGGTGACAGTTTCAAGACCTAAAAAAGTAAAAATTAAAATATTTTCTCAACAGTTAACCCCAAAATGTCATAGTGAAATGAGTCATAGTGTAGTGTAAAAGAAAGTATGGCGCAAAATGGCGGCGCCGATTTTGGCGCGCTTTTGCAAGGCGCGGGAAGACAGATTTTGAATCAGGGTGGGCAAGCATTGTTTCAATATGGTGCTCAGGCTTTGGGAAATATCATCAATGAAGTGTTCCAAAAAAAGGAAGCTGAACAGAAAAGGGTTTTGCCGAGCATTAAGAATTACAAAGTGGTATGTTGGTTTTTGATTTCTTTTGGAATCCTTAGATTGTATGCCCGCAACATATATACATGTCTTTTAAGATTTAATATATAAATTCTTTAGAAAAAAACTAAAAAGGTGTAATGTTTCAAACAACTAAATTTATATTTGCATTTATATACCTACTATTGCTTTTGATTTTAATTTATTATAAGAACAATAAACTAATGTCCTTGATTAATATTGCCATGGTTTTTGTGGAACAATATTAATTTCACTTTATTTATTATTTTATAAAAATCATATTTATTATGCATAATTTAACAGTAATTAAGAATCATCGAGATTTCCATGAGGGTAAACTTCATAAGTGAAAAATCTTTTGTTTTTTCTATCAAGTACCTTAGTACAGAAAGATCATTTAGTCTACTTTGTGAGCCCACATGGACAATCCCAAAAATGCACTTCTTAATAAAAAAAAACAAATAATTTAAATTTCTCAAGATACCTACACAATAATAAATACTTACCAATCATGTAATAAAATACCTGAGCTTCCGCTTAAACTCGCAATAAAAAAATTATGACGAATGATCTCAACTTCGCTTAGAAGGCTTTATTCAATGAGTAAATAAGATTATCTATTTTTATACACCCACCTAGTTCGTTCACATGTGTTTTTTTTTATCGAAGTATTTTAAATCGATAGTGGTCTGCGATGCCAAGAAAATATCAAACCTTCGCTACGCGGATGCCATAACATTATTTGCCGCATCAGAGCCCGAAATGGTAAAATGGTTTCAAACGCAAAACAAAGCTGATGCACGTCGACCGTTTCCCCAGGATTCTCCACACTATTGTACTAAACGATCACGATACCGTACTACTACCTTAATATTAAGATTCGTCTACCTTAACAACAGGGAAAATTGGGGGTCACTTATTAGCAATAGGAGAAATTGCGAACCAGAAATTCGTCAAATGGAAAAATGTCAAATGTCATAAACATCCTTGAATCAGCTCAATCGGGTACGGAAGACTGGTTTTTGTAGTGCCTCTGCGAATGCGCTGCATGCTTTTAAGGGGAAAGGGATAGGGATAGGATTGACGACTGGAAAAAAGCAATGGACTGGGAAGGGTGAGGAATAGGAAACAGGCCTCCGGCTAAAGCGAAGAGCCGAATATTCACTGATACACCATATTGTATAAAAGTGAGGAAGTACAACGAATAGTTTTAAATAAAAAGCAACGAACATTCTAAAGAGTAATTCAACCTTCTTGCGATAATACCCTAAATCTGATACCACATAACATCGGAGTTGACTCAGTTCTTGGTACTGACAATAGAAATATTAAGTATGCATTATGACACCAGTGAAATGCGAAATGTTGACGCAATCAGTCATGGGTTGTTTGTATTATGTGACAGTATCTCCTACTCGATTGTTGTGTATACTACTGTTCATATAGGAAGTATCCGGTATTATTTATGACATTTTCTTCTTTGCATTCATGTTCAATGACTTATGATTCGTCGTAGAAGGTTGACGGTACTATCGTATTTCTCTGGATATATACCAAATATTATAAGAGATATTTGCACCAAATTGAACCTGGCTTTATAAGCATATAAAATTTCTGTTCTGATCTATCCAGAGCCGACAAACGTTTTTACTACATATATATGGACGACTTTCGTCATAGCCACGTATAATGTTCTATGTATATCATACAACGCGAGATCATTTCTAAATGCTGCTGAATTAACGTTACCAGATAAACGCATAAGATAAACAATATAATCGTACACGCACAGTCGTATGAGCCCGCGGTTTCCTCACGCCAAGGTCGACCCGTCGGTCGACATCGTCATGTGTCATAGTCTATAGTAATTACTACGGGTTCCTACTGCTATATTGACTGCTTCATCCATCTAGAAAATAATTGAAGATGTGGGATTATAACACCGATTATTATAGATTGTACAATTGAACAAATAGTTTTGATTAAAATAGATGCGAGACTCGATTGTCTGCACTTGGTAGAGTATTCGTGTATAATATATAAATAAATAAATAATATGAATGTTGTTATTAATAAAAACATGTTAAAGAGTAATAGAAGCAAGATAAAAATGTGAAACTAAAATCAATAATAAACATTTCTTTCTTTCTTTCTTTCAATAAATTTATATTTTTATGATAAATGCAATAGTAGCTATCTATTTGTTTGTCTGTCTCTCCTTAACGCTGAGACCACAGACGTTTGTTTGTATTGGATAACATATATACACGACCGATTCGAATGACATTTGTAGTACAGATGTAGTTCTGGAAATCGGTAAACGGAAACTGCGGGAATTACAACGATATATTTTTACTTTCTAAGCCAAATAAATGTGGATTGATAGATAATTACGTCAAAAAAAAATGAGCGAATGAGTAAATACTACGAAGAATTAATAAAGACAGAATTCATACTAGAATTCTCAACTATGCAGCCATAAATACTTCTTAAATTAGAAAATATTAAATTGTTGCATTCTCTTATGCTAAGCATTACATTTATCTCAGCTCCCGCGAGATCCAGTAACTGGCAGATGAATTGAATAACTGACGTCTGCCTGACTTGGATCACGTTGGTGATTATCTATTTTGCACACACCTACATCTTTTTGTTTGGGTGTATCTTTAAATCACAGGATTTGATGTTTGACTTAGTATTATTTGTGCGGAGTTTAATTAGAAATAGTTGAAGGATAAATTTATGTCTATACCCGCTCCGGTTTCTCAAAAATCAACCTATAGTACTATCTTCGCAATGGTTACTAGTGTCAGGTCTGTTAAAGTTTTCAATGACAGTTTAGTAATTTTCTCAAATATCCGTTCGCAATTTTTAAATATAAAAAAAATCTTATCCTCTTTGTAAAAATAGGGTCGATATGAAATTGATACTGTCGAAGTTTATATGTACAAATCACGTCACTCGAGTGATACACATAGAAACATAGAGACGAAATTATGTTATTCTCTGTAAATTACTTACAGGTAAATTTAAATGTACTGTTGACATTTTGCCAGATTTCGAGAGATCTATACGGAAAACATAAACGTTATCATATGTACATAAATATTAGCAGGCAGACAATGTGATCGCAATTCGAAAAACATAACAGAATATATAAGCCGTGATATCGTAAGCAGGAACAGGTTTGGGTAGGTCGCGACGAATGCGACTCGATTATTCGGAGAAAAAGGGTATATTAGATATATTGACAACCAGAACGAGATTGGAATTTAAACATACAAAAGTGGTAATGTATAGGTGAAGGGTTTTGTGAATTGTCGCGGACAAAGCTCCCGTGGCTACTTCACTAAAGTGGCTCAGCGGAACACAGTAGGGTTTTGGTCGGTAGGCACCTCAACCCGTGGGTATCTATGTAAGATTTCCCCACTAAAAAAAGGGTGTGTGTTGTGAATTGAAATGGCCGTCATATATTTGCCAATTAATATTATATACTAGTTTTAATTCGTATAGAGTAGAAGAATAAATTCATATAAATACAAATGAATCGCCAAATGTGTTAGCGAAGCGAAGATCTCGAGAACGGCTCGACCAATTCGCCGATAATTTAAAGTTTTTTTTTCCTTGTGCCCACATTAAGGAAGGTTCTTAAATATTAGTTAGAAATATTTTCCTTTTTTAGACATTTTGCATATTGCATTAGATAAGGTAAATATATTGTCCTCACTTTACTTATAGTAAAAGATTATATTATTATTATTTATAAATTATTTATAATTATATATTATTACCTTGATGCCAATGCAAACTGCAAAAAACGTCAGAAACATCAACGTCAAAAAACATACATACATACAATTTCTCATGTCTTAAAGTCTGGTATAGGCTTTAAAAATAAAATTTATAAAGTAAAATGTTACTTTTAAAGCCTAGACTCGACTTTAACACTCGAACGATTTTGCATGTATGTTTTTTATTTTACTAACTCGAAATATAATAGTATTTACATTCCCCTTGTCTAGACGTGATCTATTAAATTGGGGGGTGTTGTGTCTAGACTCTAGACGGTTATTATACGACCTTCACAGTCGTTTATCGATTTTACAGCTAAATAATTGAAAATTATTGAAAACGACTCCTCATCCTGGCTTCGCTCGTGGTACATACCGTCTATAGCGTATATTTATTAATTTTGTAGACATATCACGGTTCTGTGACGATACAATAGAGTTTATCCTGATATCCTGATTAGGCTCATCAGGATAAAATAATTTCCTAACGTACACTCTGTATGAGCAAGTGAAACAGTTTACTTGATTCTATCATTAAAGCGTGTTTTTCAGTTTAATTAATTATTGAATCATACAAATAACAAACCGTACCTATTCTAGCATATTTTATTATGAATTAATTTCCCTGCGGTATTGTAACGTCTGTTATAATTTATAGCAAATATTAACTAGTTCATTAGTGTTGATTAAACATTAAGCCATGTGTAACAGTACTCATGATTAATTAATTATGACTACCGTCATTTATTACAAAATTTGGCATTTGTCTCATACATTAGTATGTCATTGATATTTTAAAGACACGTACAAAATCTTATGTATATAACGCAAAGGTGACTGAGTTATCTATCAACGCATAGTCCAAACTACAGTCCGATCTGGCTGAAATTTGACATGCAGCTAGCCTATATGTAGGCATATACCATTATAGGCAAAGATTTAATAAACCCCCAGGGGATAGAACAAGGGAAGAAAGCTTGTTGGTACCGTGAAATTTTTTGACTACCGGGTAAAGCTGCGCGAATTAGCTTGCGTATTATCATCCTAACGTGACACTGGTGTAATTGTGCAAAGAAGGATTGTCCCATATATCCTATCCTACTATCCTACTCCTATCCTATAAATGCGAAAGTTTGTAAGGATGTGTGTTCTTTCACGCAAAAACTACTGAACCGATTGCAATGAAATTTGGTTCGTAGACAGCCTTACAACTGGAGTAACATTTAGGCAACTTTTTATCCCGATATTCCCATGGGATACCGAATGTGAAACCGCGGGGCGATATATATGTTAATATATTTCATACTGTTAGCATGTGAACCGTGAAGGCTAACAAATTTATTTGTGTTCTTAAATATCAAGTCAAAATTCATAACTATTTGTTACTAACCAAATGAATAATTAATAAATAATCATTCATTATGTCTCCCATGGCAAAATATACTGAAACTCAACAGCGACGATAAAACGCAATACGTCTGCCATCAATGTGATATAACCTTATTCTGCAAGTATCAAGACTGTTTATATCATAACAAACAACTAGCAACACTGGTTATGTCTGTGCGACAGTTCAAATGATTCGTACGAAATCTTTAAACAACCGTAAAAAAAACTTGAGAGGTGTCAAGAGACACCCCGATGGAACGAAGTTAGTTCCTTTCGATTATTTAGTGAAGGAATTGTAATAAAATATCTGGCTTGCTTTCTATAAGAGAGAGAGAGAGACAGACAGAGAAACATGCGACGCCGCACAGCTTACAATAGCTTACTATAGCAAAAAGTGTCGTGACAACTTTTCGTAATAACTTTTTCCATCTAGCCCCCTTTCACAAAGCGCGATAAGGAAGTTCGTTCCAAAAAATTTAAAAACTTATATATGAAATGCGAGATTAAAACCGGAGAAAAAATAACCATGAAGCCCCTGCGGAAAGCTAGTATAACATAGAGAAAACTTTATATTTATCGATGACGACACATTTGTTTTATGACATCAAGGAAAAGAATTCGTCATAAACGAGACCTTGACAATTCCCCCAAAACCCTTATCATTGCATTTTTATCGATATAATATCGACAAGGTTTTAAAACGATAGCGCAGATGATCTAATAAGCCATATATATCGGATAGGGTTGTCAATAAGCAATTTAATAATATTAATTTTGAAATAATATGAGAATATTTATTCGGTCACCTTAAATTTAGATCATTCCGTAAACAACCATTTAACATTTGTTTCGCAAAGTACCCTATAGATCCAAACTAAAATAAATATTTAATAGTAGATTTATACTAAATAATATATATTCAAAGAACTACATACCTCTCTAGCCACAATACATTAATTCAAACTGTTCCTTCGCCACCTTCACAAGTAGGTTTATGATGGTTGTTACCTTTTAGCTAATTGGCTCCAACAGTAATTATTTTACAACCCCTACGGTACCGCGCACCCAAAGATAGCTTTCTAGTAACTTCTGGAAAAGACAGTTTTCATTTAAACTTTACTATTATTTTATCGTATAGGGAATATCATATTATATATTGAAATTAAATAATATGATTTTGTTTGAAGTTATGGAATAATAACACCTGGTAAATTGTTGATGGTGTGTACCTAAACCAAATAACTTCAGCTACGATTTTAGTTTAACATCATTATGATCTTTAAATTTTGTATCATCAATCATTCCATATACGTTTTTTTTTCAAACAATATTTTTTCATTCCTATGTAAAATATTTTCACGATCGAATATACATGAAACTGTACGACGCCCCAACACGGTAAACTGAGGGTTTATTTTAAATCGGTGTGTTGCCCTATACAAAAGCGAAGCTATTTTTATTTCAATACTCAATCAATCAATACTTGCCATTTATAAAAATCGGTATTTTAATCATTTCAGAATAGTTTGCGTCCTACATGAAGTAGGTATTTGATATAAAAATTATGTACGACAATATTTCAGGATTAAAAGGTTCATAATTAAATTAAAAATAACGATTTGAATTTATATATCCTTGGTAATAGACTTTTTAGCATGTGCCATGGCCTATACTAGATTCTTATTTTATGTGTGATTTGTGTTTCAAATAATAGAACAGGCAGTCAGGGTTTGTAGAAATGTATGTATTTAATTACGATGAATATGTGTTAAAAAATTAAATTACTTTGCGTACAGCATATTTTATGTCATATCCCTATGGACTTCCGACTTTTTATCAACGTATATATACAAACATTATGTTTAATAACACGTTATCAACGTGGAGTCAGTCAATACTTTGTGCCAACAGCGAGTGGTCAGTTTTTCTAACGAATGAAAATGTAACAAGTTATTTTAACAATTGGTTTTGTTACGAGGACACTAAATTATGGGTCTTGTTTAACTAAGATAATGTGAATAGGATTGTCCGGTTACTAATTACTATTAGTAGCTCAAGGGAAGCAATGTTCTAACGTATCGCTACAATCAGTTCATTGAACAAATCCCGAAAACATGGAGGTTTCCGAGACTTGTGTGAAATTAAATCGCGAAGAAATCGGACAGATAACCACGTTCTATGCAACGTCTGATGTAATCAATGCCGTCGAAAATTGGAAGAGAAAATCAGTGTCTATATTATCCCCGAAATCTGGGAGGGTTTCTCGACAAACTAGTAAATCTAGACGAGATATCACGAGCAGCAATTCAAGTATCAAAGACAATGGGTTCTTTTCCAAGTTCCTGCGCGACTTTAAAACTGCTAAAGTGTCCGACTTTGAATACAAGAAGTCTAAAGTGCGAGAGAACAGCTCTTATAAACCGTTTTGGGCTGCTAAAGAAACACGAAACGATGTCGCCATAGATCCAGTGGTTATTAAAAAGGAAGTTACGAAAGTTGAACGAGATATTATTACAAATAGAGGGATATACTTGTACGACAAAGATAATTTAGGATCTCCCAAAGTGACTTTAACGGACGGTGCGCCCAAATCTCCGGGTATTCATAAGCTATATCGCGTGACAGAAAACATTGAAAATAAATTGAAATATCCTCCATACTATCAAGGAAGTAACATGTTTATGCCGACTGGACAACGGCTATATTGGGTCTGTGATTTTAACAATAAGTCATTGTTTTAGTATGTGGGTTAGGAGGAAAAGTATCGTTAAAAACGTAACCTTCAGAAACTTCACCGTAATGGTTTGATATCTCAAAATTTCATTACTCACTGTTGCTATCTGATAAAAATGTTATGGAATGCACTAGCTGCGCCCCACGGTTTAATCCGCGTAATTCCGTATCCGTAAGAATATTGGGATAAAAAGTTGCACATATGTTACTTCAGTTGTCCAGCTAACTACGTACCAAATTTCATTGCAATCGGTTCAGAAGTTTTGCGTGAAAGAGCAACAAACACACATACATCCTTACAAACTTTCGCATTTATAATATTAGTATTAGTATAGTAGGATTATAATATTAGTAGGATAAATTTCTGAAAAAAACTGTTCGCCTGAAAATCAATGGGTTCGCAATTCCTATTATGTATACATAAGACACACCATATTAAACAGCTATTAAAGTATACTTCGAGTTAACAGATAACTGTTTCTCCTTTCCCAGCTCGGTGAGTCGCGTGCCTCATCATTCGGTCCAGCCACATACCAGGACTTCAAAGAGATAAGATCCCAGTGTTTAGCTGAAGGTAGACTCTTCGAAGACCCCGAGTTTCCAGCAACCGACCGCAGTTTGTACTACAAGGAGAGGTTGGATCGTCCCATCACTTGGTTAAGACCTGGGGTGAGTTTATTAACCTATCCCTGTGTTGTTTATCCTGTGATATATATCCCTGTGTTTATTAAATCAGAACGTTTGACTGGGTTAACCGATTTTAATGATTCTTATTTTGAATTATTTACTTACTTCTTATTTTTGAAACGTCGGGTTAATAATATAATGAATAAATCGCGTTAAAAACCCGTTAAAAGGTTTTTAATTTCTAGATTCTTATTTTATTTGGAAGTTAGAGTCCGTTTCGTTCGTTAGTTCCGTTTCCATTTTAGTCTACTACTGAAAATTTGAAGATGTAGTTTTTTTTTATTTAAATATAATTCTTTCTTCATAAAATCTAAATGAATGCCATTTGCTAGTAGCAATTAAGCGTGGAATCGAATCGATTGTTTTCCTGTTATGTAACGTAATGTATTTTATTAAAATGCTACAATAGTTAATGTGAAAATTTCCTTCATTTATAGTCTAAGTACTACATAAAATACATTACATATATACATATATATAAAACTACTAAGCTTATACAGGGTGGAGACGACATAACGTCAAAAAATTTTAGGAATTCACACTGCAATGTAATAATTTTTCTATGCGTTTTTTCAGTTCTATTTGTGTCAATTCCATTTTGTGAACCGAATAAAAAAAAAATCATCAACAATTCGAAAAAAGATATTTTCCATACAAATTGTTTAGTGTTATGGATTTTGTTTTAGAGTTATTCGGCGCAGTGTTATGTTGTACAGCGTAGTGTCCGTAAAAGTTAGTGTACCTTACTACTATCTACAGGATGTTTCTTGAAACAAAAAAAATATTGGCTAAACTATTGTATATGTTTCATTGATTTCTGATTTGAAGACTAGGAAACTCTATTATGTATGTAGCTTTATTTATCGTTGTATTTTCGTCTCCACCCAGTATACTGGTACTGACTACTAAGAAAGTAAGAAGTAGTCAGACAATTTATGGTTATAAACTTGAATTAAGGTAATCTTACCACTGTGAAATGATATAAAAGCAAATTTTAGTTCTGATACTCCTTCCGACAAAAACAGATAAACCGAAGTAGACTTGACTGTATTTTTGTATTATATTATGAGAACTCGGTACATAGTGCATCACAATAATAAGTTGATGTTACTTGATCATTGTCAAAGAACATACAATCTATCTATCTATCTAATTCCTATGAAATGTATCAATTCACTATGTTAAACACGTGTCCCTACTTTTTATGGAATTTATTTTGAATTCAATTTACAAATCCGCACTCGATATGTTTTCATAGATCACAAATTGTCTATTTTTTTTTTTTTAATTCTATTTGGAACCCGAGGCGTAACTCGCGCGCAAACTGTGTGTGTAAAAAGTAGGTTTAAAGAAATTCCCAGGAGATGTTTCACTGCCGTAAAACCTGACACTTAAACTCAAACATTTATTTATTCAATTAGACTTCTCATAGAAGCAATTTTTAAATCGTCATTCCATAGTTTTAACATTTACATTCAGCAATACCAGCAGTACCAGCAGCGGTACCAGCAGTTACTATAGAGAGGAGCCGGCGAGAAACTCTATCGTTGCTCTTCTCTCACTCTTCTTCTTTCTCTGTAGTCTCTGTAGTTGTTCTGAAAGTGGCCTATATCACTCTCTTGTCTCCTAGTTCTTCCAGACAGAAATCATACCATAAAATCGCTCTCTTGTGACGTAGAAGAAAGACAAAAAAAAACACATAATAGTAAAGATTATGACGTAATTTACTTTTTTTATAATTTAACATATACACATTACAGGAAATATGCGACGAGCCGCAACTCTTCGTCGAGGGGTACAGTCGATTCGATGTTCAGCAAGGGGAGCTCGGAGATTGCTGGCTGCTGGCGGCCGTCGCCAACCTTACTTTGTACAGGAAGTAAGTTTATATCGTCATCGTTAAAAAAAAAACACTTATTCTAATAATTACTCATATAAGCGTCTAGCTGTTCGCCCGTTGTTACATGTACAGCCTATGTCGCTCGGTGAAGTTGCAGCTTTCTAAAGTTGAAAGAATTTTTTAAATCGGTCCAGTAGTTTTTGAGTTTATCCATTACAAACAAACAAATATACAAATTCTACCTCTTTATAATATTAGTGTAGTATTATTTTACAGTAGTCTTGTACAATCCCAATATTTATAAGCTATAATTCAATGCTATGAAACTAAAATTTTAAAATTTTCCTTTTACTACTTCAGGTTTTTGTAATTGAAAATTTATATGAATATATGTCTGAACTGTGATATTATTAAATTGCTTTATAAATTGTATTTATTACAAATGGTTGCTGTTATATTGGTTAAATGCATTTATTGCTACAGAAATATAGGATAGTACCTGCGCCCCGCGGTTTCACCCGCGTAAGTCTGTATGCGATATGGCCGCTTTTTGCTAACTGTTTTCAAGTTTCTGTCCGCCCGTATTTTGTACGCAATAAATAATTTTCATTTATTCATTCATTAATAATTTCATGATTTTATCTTATTATCTTTAATAAGGATCGCCAGGATTAAATTATTTCCATACTATACTAAAATAGTCGGTATTTAATTATTTATTTATATAAAAATATATTATTACAAATAAATAAATAAAATAGTCGGTATTATAGCAAGTAAGATAATTTTTAGTGTTTTTTTAACTTTATTTATTATAAAAAATATTTACACATTGATTTAAAAAACGCATTACCATATTCTATATGATGTTTTATTTATTTCCAATGTGATAAGTATTTTATGTTATATAAATTAATTGTTTTAGCATAATCAGTATAAAACGACATAGCGATAAACATTATCCTATTGTGATGTTTAAATGCATTCAATTATATTAATTACTAGCATACCCGGCCACGCGTTGCTGTGACTGAGTAATAGTTAAGAATATTAAGATTATAAATTTTTGGGATAATTAATCGAAATAAAAACTACCCTATATCTCAATTTGGAACAAATTACACATAAAATGCCAAATTTCATCGAAATCGGTTGAGTTGGTGAAGCGTTTATTGGGAACATACATTATGACACTGGATTTTTATATATTAAGATAATAAAGTAGCTAGTAAATCTTATATATTTATTATTTTTTATATGCCATTATATTATCATATGCAAATATACGTCCTTTATACAGAGTTGGTGTGCTTTGCAATAAAAAAAAAAACAAAAATTAAATTTTCTAAAATATGCAAAACTAGCTGCGCCCCGCGCTTTCACCCGCGTAATTCTGTATCCCGTAGGAATAACGTAATAAAAAGTTGCCTATGTGTTATTCCAGTTGTCCAGCTGCCTATGTACCTAATTTCATTGCAATCGGTTCAGTAGTTTTTGCGTGACAGAGTAACAAACACACACACACGTCCTTACAAACTTTCGCATTTATAATATTAGGCGGATAGAATAGTAGGAAATTAGGACTATTCCATTATCAAAACATCTTTTTTATTTTTCTTTAAAGTTGAAATATTCAGTGATTTCTGTTTCTGTGTGGCTTTGTTATCAACGGGGGACGCCCTTGAGCGTGTCGCTACCAGGGGGAACCATCAGTTCACCCACGCGCCCGTGCTAAGATGTAGTAGCCCTTCAGGCTAGCATTGAGATAAAAAAAAATTGTTATCAATAAATGTTTTTTTATTTTTATTTGTAAAATGTTAATACAATAATATAACTTGTCCGTATTTATTTATCTTTTTTTCTTATTTGCAGGTTATTCTTCCAAGTGGTGCCGGATGACCAGAGCTTTGATGAAGATTACGCTGGAGTCTTCCACTTTCGGTATGTATAACTATGTCTATACTTATAAGGCTGAAGGAGCACAGGACTGTTCTTTGAAACCATTACTATGTATACATATTACATATGTATTAAAATATAATATTGAGATTATTTTAAAACAGCAACTACAGAGTTTCTTGCCGGCTCTTCTCTGTAGAAACTGCCTTCCGAACCGGTGGTAAATGTTAAGACGATTCAAAAGTGCTTCTATAAGAATATAATTGAATAAATAATTGGGAATTTGAAGAGTTTGTATCTATGAATACACGATTATGACCGAACCGAGACCCGGCTGGCGACAGGAATAAAGGAGTGGAATGGGAAGGGTGAGAAAAAGTATACGGCCCTCCAGCTCCTCCACTCACGCTACGAAACACAGTAGTATGCTACTGTTTCACGCTGATCTTCTCTGAGGGTGTGATACTGCCCCGGTGCGAATTGGCCCTATTCGTGCCGAAGCGTAGTCGACTCCAACAGTTAACTATTTCTCTTACGCATACTAGATTCATTCATTCATATCATTCCTTCAGGGTTGTGTTATCTTTCCTTCTTTCCAGTCGTCAATTTTTAAATTAAAATTCCTTATCCTCTATACCTTGACAGCGGGCAGTGGATTCGCAGAGGCATAACCTCTGCCAATGTTCATGGGCAGTGGTGGATCGCCTTCGATCAGGCGAACTACCAATCTCAATTGCCCAATTTAGTCATAACTAAAGATAAAAAAAAGAATAAGTAGACTATTTAACTAATTTTATTTTCCAGTTTCTGGCAATACGGCCGCTGGGTGGACGTTGTTATAGACGACCGCCTCCCGACCTACAGGGGCAAGCTGGTGTTCCTGCACTCCTCCGAGAGGAACGAGTTCTGGAGCGCCCTGCTGGAGAAGGCGTACGCCAAGTGAGTGTTCATCATCATCATCATCATCACCAGATTTGTCATCTTTATCACCGCTATCATCATAATACCCTATTAAAAGAACGCTCAAACATTTATTTAATGTTACAATTTACATGTTAATCACCTCATCTGCTTATAGTCTTGCGACTGATTGCCGGTCTTACATAATAAAAAAAAATAATGTTACAAATAAATGTTAGCGTCATATCCTATACAATTTGGTCTTATCACTATCAAAATAAGATCAAAATATCCAATATTTTCACAGTTCATAAGACGCCATAAAGAATTCGTTCTTACGACAATATATATTAAGTCTAAATCACTTAACATTCATCATACCAGATACATAGGCAATTCAGTTTTATAACTAAACTCAAACTCGAAAATTTATTAATTCGATTCGAAGCACTTTCGTATCATCAAAGAGGCATTAAATCCGTTAACATTTTCTGAATCAATCATTCTTGCCACTACGCATATAAGGTATAAAATCGCTTAACATCATCTAGACATATAGTTCCTATTGCTTCGTGCTTAAGATCTAAAATCGCCCCTATTTTCCAGACTCCACGGTTCATACGAAGCCCTTAAGGGTGGATCGACATGCGAAGCGATGGAAGACTTCACCGGTGGCGTCACAGAAATGTATGAGATGAGCGAATTACCACCCAACTTCTATACCATTCTGCTGAAGGCATATGAAAGGAACTCGTTAATGGGATGCAGTATTGAGGTGAGGTTTTTTAATTGCCAGCGAACATTCATAATCATCAGCCCATATATGTTCCCACTGCTGGGACACAGGCCTTCTATGAGGGTTAGGCCATAATCCAGCACGCTGGCCAAGTGCGGGTTGGCAGATGTCACATGTCGTCAAACTTTTCATTCTCGGACATGCCGGTTTCTTTACGAAGATTTCCTTCACTGTTTTAAGCAGTGGTTATGCTATTTACATGCGCAAATAAATTGAAAAATCAATTTATTTCCTGCACGCTCGCCCCGGTCTCGAACCCCGACTAATCGATTTTGAAGTCTGAGGTTCTCACCACTGAGCCACCAGTGCTTTTAAGCGAAGATTACGTATCACAATTTGTTGAATTTATAACAATCTCGCGAGTTTGAATATAATCTAGTTGTCACAATTGTATGTGAGAGTCGAGCACGCTTCGACACGAATTGGGCCAGCTCGCACCGGGGAAGTACCACACCACCATAGAAAACTGGCGTGAAATAGTAGTATGGTGCTGTGTTTCGTTTGGTGAGTGGGGGAGCCGGAAGCCTTATATCTTGTCCTATCCTTACCCTACCTACTACCTACTATAATAAATGGGCTATCTAACACTGAATGAATTTTTCAAATCGGACCATTAGTTCCTGAGATTAGTGTGTTCAAACAAACAAGCAAACGCTTCAGCTTTTTCATATTAGTATAGATATGGCACATAGGGTATAAATACATAGTACAAGCTACGATTCCCAGCCGGACCCGAACATCCTGGAAGCGGAGACGCCGGTGGGGCTGATACGCGGGCACGCGTACTCCGTGACGCGCGTGAAGTACGTCGACATCGAGACGCCGGGCCGCGCCGGCAAGATCCCGCTGCTGCGCCTGCGCAACCCCTGGGGCAACGAGGCCGAGTGGAACGGCCCCTGGAGCGACAAGTCGGTTCACTCACTCGCTCACTCACTGACTGACTGACTGACTGACTGACTGACTAGCTAATTAACTACCTAGCTGACTAAGTAACTAAGTGATGCAAATCAGCCCAAAATCAGCCCTAATGTTAAAGCTAAAGCTGATTTTACAACCCTTGGTTGAAAGTTTTTCTTTGAATATAATTGTAAATAACAATAACAACAACTATACTTGATTAAAATCTATTTATAAAAAACTTGTGTTCAAACATCTAATTACTATATTTTTTCTAGTAAAGACAAATAAAGTCTCAAACCACCGACTAAAATCCCGTTTTAAATCCGAATTTCTCATCACTCAGCCATCACTGCTTTTTTCTTTTTTACCTAACTTTTTGATTTATATAACACTAATTGCTCCCCGCGGTGTCACCCGCGTAAGTCTATCCCGTAGGAATATCGGGTTAAAAAGTCTATGTGTTATTTCAGTTGTCCAGCTATCAAATTTCATTGCAATCGGTTCTGTAGTATTTGCGTGAAAGAGTAACAAATATACACTTATATCCAACCTCACAAACTTTCGCATTTATGATATTAGAAGGAAAGGATATGTTTATTGAGAAATCTTTAAAGAATAGTAAAACTGATCACTCAGCGGGATTCGGAATTCGATAGATCACTA